>NC_133114.1:14060558-14303120 GCF_022965805.1 Primulina eburnea | reverse complement strand
CATTGCTCAGTTGCATGTCTTCCCCCGCAAGTCCTACAATAAACTCCAGTGTATATCTGGCTCTGTCTTGAACCACCGGAGCTGGAAGAACTGCTGCCCGATTTCTTAAATTGCTTTCCTTTGGCTTTCAAAAATTCCTTCTTCCCTCCACTGCTGCTGCCACCCTCAAATCTGGGAGGTGGTTGCTGTGGTCTCGGTGCTGGAGGCACAAATGAAGCCCCTTCTGTCTCATCAGACCGGCTTCTGCTCCCTTGTCTCGATTCATGGCATCAGTGAAATTATTCGGTCGCCCTGTGTTCACCAATGTAAAAATATCGGGGTTCAAGCCATTGATGAACTGATCAGCAGTAGCTTCCTCGCTGTCCGCCACATGTGGAGCAAATTTCAACAAGGTGGAGAACTTGGACACGTACTCTTCTATGTTCATCTGTCCCTGCCTTAGATTGGCAAACTCCGCCCCCTTGTACTTTCGGTACGACACTGGAAAGAATCATTGGTAAAATTCAGTTCTAAATACATTCCAGATGATAGTCGTACCTCTATGCTCCAAGGCCCTCTTTATCGTAATCCACCAGTTCTTTGCAACATCGTGTAATTGGTGTCCAATCAATCGAATTCGCCTCTCATCTGTATACTCCAATGATTCAAGCAGCATTTAAATATCATCAATCCAACTCTCGCACTCCACAGCGTTCTCTGTTCCTTTCGAAGTTGGCGGGTGAAATGACTGAAATCTTTTCAGTAACGTTTCCATTTGAGTCGGTGTTACATCCATTGGAGGATTTGATGTACTACCTTGTTCTGGTACTCGTCTCGGAGGCATATCTGATAATCAAATAGATTAGTAACAAATACCACAATTCTGTTTCAATCCTCCTCTGATCATCTTACTGCTGATCTAGAATCGGTGCTGATCTAGTCTCAATAAACATATTACTATATCAACTCAGATAAAGAAGTAACATGTATTAAAGCAGTAAGACATGCTAGCATTCAAAAGCAGGAAAGAAAACCTCAATCTACCCCGCTCACTAGCCTCTTCTATCTCATTCTAAAGGATCTATCGCTCTGATACCACCTGCTGTGGGGACCCGGACGCTAATCATCTTCTTAATCGTAATTGGGACTAATTTAATCAATTTATGATAAATAGGGTCTAAATTTTTTTTTTTGAAAATGCGGAAGGTAATGGAATTATTCTATTATACAAACCAGTATAATAATACAAATCCTGTACAATATGCATCCAGTTCAAAACTAAGGTTCAACTACTACAATCAAGTAATGAAACCTATCTACATCCAAGTCCAGAATCACCAGTCTAATCTCGATCTTTCTTCACCTCTGTGACCCTGAACCTGTCCCACCTGTTGCCATGCATACATACAAACACGACAACAGCCGGATAACTCCGGTTAGAATAAAATCCCAGTATAAACAATGTATCAATGCAATCATATAAAACATATATAAGAGCATAAACAAACATTAAAACATGTATCCAATCTGACTACATGAATTAATACAAATCTGTACGTAAAACAAGGACTCATTTCTAATCTAAAGATACCGATCTAATTTAGACTTTGGTATGCTGTATCGAATGTCTACAATAGAAGTCGATCTACATCTAAGCTAATCTATACACCGTAAGTCTAGAGTCTTAGCGGTTCTGTCAAAGACTCGACGGTTCTGCCCTAGCTAGGCTGATCTTCCCTAGACTCGAACTCTTGCTCTGCTATAATTCAATAGACTAAACATATCAATCTGATAATTTACAAATATCAATACAATGAAAAAAAGTATGTGATTTAGGGAAACTCAAGTCAAACCTAACTTGAGTTGTGCAATCCCGAATCAACATTTATTTATACCTTTCATTCTGTCGCTCTGATACAATTGAAGTCTCGACTCAAAGTCTGTCAATGTTCAATTTGGCAATGACAATATTAATATTCTGTATCAATATTCTATTCAAATCAAGAAATCTCTGTCTTATCAAATTCTGACTGTACACAGTACAATCCTTTGATATCGGTGATATCACATTATTATAAACTAATTCCAATAACTTATAATCACCCACGATACAAATCTGACATCACATCTCAGTCAAATTAACTCTGAAATTCATAACAATTTCATAATCAATCTGTTTCTTAATCTGACTTCGATTCTATGATGTCTACTACGTATAGAACGCCATATATGAATCGTATCTGATTTTGGACATAGCATAATTTCAAATCTTAACAAAACGTAACAAAACTTACGTCTTGTAGTAGCTGTCGTTGCTAGGAACACAGTGTCGTACTCGGATTTAAATTTGGACGGACGGATCGATCGTAAATCAAATTCTGAAATCAAAAAGCAATTCTTCCTCAGAGCCTTCGTTTCCTTCTTTTTTCTTCAGTTACGAGTGTTATATATATATATATATATATGTATATATATATATATATATATATATATATATATATATATATATATTTATATATACAACATGCATGTAAGGGCAAGTGGCGCATCCTTTGTAACACACGTCTCGCGCATATGCGCGCACCTCTTCCGCGCATATGCGCGAAGCATTCTTCGCAACTCTCGGGTACCCTCGTGCATATGCGCGAAGAGTAGGCGCGCATATGCGCAAGACCTTCGGCTCTCGCACCAACAATTTCACATAAAAAATTTCAATTCGTGTCTCGGTTAGCCCTTTCATAATCGTTTCGATTAAAAATCAATAATCGTAATTTAACACGATATAAAATCTCGGGCATTACATGTGTCGTGAGAATCCACTATCCAAGTGCCAGATTGATTCCTTGCTTGTACCTGTTACTTGCAATCACACACAAGATATAATTTTTGTACCCTTTTCTATTTGGGTCCAAAATTGATTAGTCCTTTAGGCACCCAGACTTGGATTAATCTGACTGTCCATCCAATTGCTGTATTCTAGATGGTCTTTCTCGATTTGTGTGTGCTTGGTGTGTAGTGTGCAGATGAGACAACATGTGATTTAGCTTTGTTCAACTGATAGTTCAGCCGATATCTTTTCTGAACTGGCTTCTTGTTATAGTAATTGGAGTAGCCATTCGAATAATTCCTGCTCAATCTTTTTGACGACTGACTGTGTGAGTCAGTTAAAACTTTTGGGCTATAACCAATACCATATTTTCTAGCCTTGTTCATACTTTCAGTAGGATGTTCAACAAGTTTACTTGGCTCAGTTTGTTCTTGTACCACAACTGATTTGACAAAGTGAATGTATTTCCCTTTATCCATATACAGTTTTGGTCGAGTATCATTGGAAGACATTTTATCTTGGTTACTGAACCCTAAACTAGTTTTATTAGTAACAGATTTCTGTGAGTTCTGTATTTCAGTTGATGCAACAGATGATTTGTTCCAAGCCTGAATTATCTGAGTTTGCTTTGAATTTTCAAGCATCAAATTCTGAATCAATGATTGATTCCTTCTTCTTTCAGCATTGAGCTCAGCAATCTCCCTTTTTAGACTCAACACATCAACTGATTCATCAGTTTTAGTTTTATTGTCTATGGGATCAGTTTGCTTTGCTCTGGCCTTTTCAAAAGATAAGGCAAGCTTGTGGTACTCATTAACCATGTCATGAAGAGTTGAAATGAGTTCTTCTCTAGTGAATCAATTGAGCTAAAATCAAATACCTGTTGACTGCTTGACTCCACTTCTGTATCACCAGCCATTAGACACTTCACTTCCTCTTCCCCATCACTGGAACTGCACGAGGTTTCTGGCTCTGACTCTTCGCTGTCAGTTTCTTCCCATTTTGATTTACTATCTTCATCTAAGAGCACCTCACGCTTCTTTCTGAAAGACTTCTTATCATCATTGGGTCTCCTCTTGTGCTCATATGACTTCTTTCTTCTTTCAGTCGAGCCTTGACTGTCCTTCTTAGGTTCAGGACAGTCGACAATGAAGTGACCGGGTTTGCCACAGTTGTAGCAAGCGTTTGATTCCTCATTAGAATTGTTTCTCTGATAATTCTTCTGGAAGTTCCCTTGATTTTTCCTTATAAATCTTCCAAATTTTTTTATGAACAATGACATAGCATCATTGCTGAGTTGATCAGCAACCTTCTCGACTGAACCAGTTGGTTCTGTTCTTACAGCAGCTAAGGCAGTTGTGGCTGCAGGAGTAGAGGGTTCTCCTTCTCGAGTTTGCAGCTCAAACTCATAGGCCTTCAGATCAGAAAATAGGTCATGAAGCTCAACCTTGTTTAGATCCTTGGACTTCCTCATTGCTATGGTCTTAACGTCCCATTCCTTGGGAAGACCTCTGATCACTTTTAATGCAACTTCTTTGTTGGTATACAGTTTTCCAAGTACATTTAGCTCATTGATGATACAGCTGACTCTTTCATCATACTCATTCATCGATTCTCCAGTTTTCATCTTGATATTGTCAAAATTCTTACCAACAAGATAAAGTTTATTCTATTTGGTTTGTTCATTTCCTTCACAAAGCTGGATCAGCTTTTCCCAAATTTCTTTAGCTGTCTTACACATTTTGATCTTGCTGAAAGTTATTTTATCCAGCATTTTGTACAATATATCCTTTCCCACATTTTCAAAATTTGTTTTTCTTTTGTCCTCAGCAGTCCATTCATCTCTGGGATTTTCAATTCTATGAGGTCCCCATCGGTGATTGCAACTGCTGTGTTGGCTTTCAGAATCTTCATTGGTCTGTTAGTGATGACGTGCCACATATCATCGTCTTGTGCAGCTAAAAGAGCCTGCATCCTAATTTTCCAATCATTGCAATCTTCTCTGGAAAACATTGGGATCTTGTTGAAGGAAGACATGATGAATAGTTTGAGTAGAAATATTATGAGACGAGATACAACCGCTCTGATATCACTTGAAAGGATCGGTTAGAAGGTGATAAGTGTTTAGAAGGGGGGTTGGATAAATACTCACGGATTAAAAATTCTTTTCAAAGATTGGGTTAAGTTTAATGACAAACTGACACTCGGTATCTCGTCAGTCGATAACAATCAGTTTAACTGAAAAACAGTTGCGGAAGTAAACTGACTAAAAGATAGAATAACTGTTAGTAACTGAAATAAAATGCACACGATTTGTTTCTCGATGTCCGGAGAATATAATAACTCCTACGTCACCCTTTCTATCACGAAGATAGGATTTTCACTAAAAGCCTATGATCGAATACAAACGTTGTACTGACCCACTTCAGTTGGACTTAACGCTGCCAAAACTGAAACTCTTAGTTCACAAAAACTTTTACAGTGCGTGACTGAATATAACACAACTGAATGAATCTATCAAAGATTTCAAAGGGCTAACAAGCTCGTGAATATAGCCTTGATTGCTACTGATATATCTGATAAGAGTGAGCTCTTGATATTTGAATACGAGTGGAAATTTTAGAAGAGTTACAACAAGCTTGAATAGAATAGTAGTTCGTGTTTTCTTCTCAGCTGCCCTCTTCACCTATTTATAGGCTTCTCTCTCAACGGTAATATTAAATAATATTTGAATCCATATATCCGTTGATTGCCACATCAATATTCTCTGACATTAGTACACTGCAATCTCTGAAATACGGCGTTCCACTAAGAGTTGCAGTTTGTTGTACTATTTGTCGATTGTCTTTCTCAATTGATGAGGTGTACAGTTGAGAGATCAACTGAAGGATACTCTGGTGGAAAACTCATAACTGATTGTTTCAACTGATCAGTTCCCAACTGATCAGTCAGTTAGATTCTGCTTCAACTGATCAGTTTCTAACTGATCAGCTCGACGTAGATAAGATTTAGCTGGTACGTATTAATCTTCAGCTAATGACAACTAACAGTTGTAAGATTTTATCCAGTTCAGCTCGTTTGCCTTTGATCAGTTATTCCAATAAGTTCGATGCTTAGTTTGTCAAATCACTGAAATTTAGTTTTTAACACCAAAACATTGCCCGAGACTAAGTTTTCTCACTTTCGCAATATACTTGGATTAATTGATATATCCTAATCAGTTTTACTGCTAATATATCAGTTGTTAATTAATTTGTGTCATCTATCAATTCTTAATTTTTAACTGATGTCAGCTTTTCGGTTTGTTATTTGTTAGCTATTATGTTCAGTTCGTGATTTACTTATCAACTGTTGAGATTAACTCTTGCAGGAAGATAAAAGACAAAGATAAACTAGATAAACATTTTATTCATTTAAAGAAATAAGCACGGAGTACAGTGAAATATTCTTCCTCAACAGCAAACCACAACTTGGCCAACCAACAGGTTAAAACTCCGGTGGAAGTCTTAAGGAAGCAATATGATTCAGCAATTTGTTCTAGGATATTTCTTTCCTTCTGGAACATTAGTAGGTAAACACCTTCATTTGCGAAGATGTCAACCTCATCAGCAACGTGCAAGCGCTGTCGACATTTCTTCATTTTTGCCACCAGTTTGGGGGTGGTAGCCGCTCCACACTCCTGGAGGAACTGGAGTTCTTGAAGCTCTTCCCAGTATCGGAGAATTTTGTGGAAGACATCATCTTCCATAGTAGTTTTTCTTTTCTCCAAAGCTGAGTCCTTAAATGATTCGGCCATATCAGGAGTCTTCAAGCTACTTGTACCTGCCATTATAATTTTTGGATAATATGATTGAGACTAACCGAGCTATTCTCATTTATAGCCCAGGGTCAATGAAGCTGAAAGGACAAAATCATTACGACAGGCGATTAACCTACTAAGCATCAAATTTACTTTAATTAGTCATTTTATATAATGCTTAAATTCTCGTAATATATATATGCATTTATTAAGGGGAAATATTGGTTTTAAAAGGTTAACTGAGAAGACAGCATTTAGTAAATCCTCAACTGAAAAGACACAGTTTCACAACTGATCGTTCAGCTGATTATTTTACTAATCTTCTCACATAAGTTAACTAATTAACCACGTTATATTCCAAATCAACTGATGTGACTGTTTTTTTAATTGAAAAATAGCATCTTTAAAACGTGGCCTCTTTTAAACCATTTGAAATTGTACACATGCTTGCAGCACAAGTACACACTTTTTTAATTCAAATTTTTCGTGGACTGACACATGTCCAGAAATTGAACAGTCACCTACATATGTACCTTTCCCGACCCAATTCAGTTCTTACTTACTCGAATATCAATTTTAAGAGCAAATTCATACTCAGAACTTATATCTTGCAAACTTTCAGGTTTTAATATTCTCATAAATGTCAAATCAAATTCTAGCCCACATTTTGAATGCTATGGCTATTGATTTTGAATTAGTTCTATCAGTCAACGAGGCAGATATCAAGAACGTATTTCTAAAATTGGAAGCAGCTGGTTTGAGGACGTTTCTGGGACAATCTTCTCAGGAAATCTACCCGAAGGAACTTCATGATTTCTACTCCAATGGATATATCAATTCTGATGGAAACATCATCACTACTGTAAATGGTCAGTTGTTAACCATTTCTGAAGAATCTTTTCGTGAACTTTTTTATTGCCTTCTGATGGGCTAGCAAACCTTGCTGAAGTAAAGGCATCTGATGCCGAAGAGATGCAAACTCTACTTTCTGCTAATGGACGGAAAATCAAAGCTTCCGATCCAAAGAAGGAACTGAAGCCAGAAGTTCAGTTGTTGGCTGATATTGTAGCCAAGGGGCTATTAGCGAAGGCATGATCATTTGCTGCACTAACCTTGGAGAAATTTCAGGCCATTACTGTTATTATGGCTGGTCGAAGACTGAACTGGAAGCACCTTATCTTCAATATCTTGAGGAGTATGTTTCAATCAACCAAGCAGTCCAAAGGATTCGCAGTATAGCTGAATTTATTTGATGAAAGTCAAAGAACTGGTGGCTGATGATTCAAAGAGATACAACGCAAAAAACGTTCAGCCACCAAAATAAAAGTTGGAAATGTCTCCTGAGAAATTCTTGAAGATCAAGAAGGAGAATGGGACTGAATAAGCTCCCAAATCAGTCCAAAAGAAGAAAGTTGTTCAGAAAAAGACAATCAAACGCAAGTTGATTTTAACTGGATCTAACTCTGAGAAGACTCCATCTCAAAAGATCATCAAAAAACCACGGACTTTGAAGACCAAGCCTACTGCAATTGTTGGCACTATCCCAATTGATAGGGTGACTGTATCAAAAACTCAACAGCCCATCAAGGTTGTCCTTTGAAAGCAATCCCAACCGAACCCTCAACTGAGGATCAGTTACCTCTATCCAAGATTCTGCCATAGAAAAAAGTCACTGAATCTAGTGACTAGAAGAAGCTTGTTGAAGTTACGGCTCCACTGATTAAAATCTCCGGATATAGTCCTTTACCTTTTGCCAGACCAAAAGGAGTAGTGATCAGAGAAGGTATCGATTCAACTACTTCAAGATTGAGCATTCCACATATCCTGACTGATCCAAAGAGCAAAGAAAAGATGCAAGAAGAGCCCAAACCTACAAATGCTATACATACGCACATTGATCTCATTTGGCAGGAGATTAATGAATTTTCAGCAGAGAAGCTCAAAATTTTTGATGAATAGATCAGATTTAGGACTCATGTCTTTGCCAAAGAACTTTAGAAGAAATCCAAACTGAGGAGGTTTATTGATCTTGAAAAAGTGGTGATGAAGACAGTAAGGGCATCGACCATTACTCAAGTTCTTGAAAGGAAGAAGTATTTCTTCGATCTTATGAGAGTATAGAGACTACAGAAGTTAGTTGCTAAGCTGTGGCAAAACTTTGATCCGATCAGTCCAATCGCATTCAATGATAAAGCAATGTATGCTCAACTGGAAACAGATCTTATCATAATACAAACGTAGATCAAACATTGGGAAATGAATCAAGAGTTGATCATCCAAGCAGTTACTCAAGATTTCTCAACTGAAGATTCAGTTCAAGAATCTCCTCAGGACGTTGCTACTTCTTCTCAAAAAACAACTATTCCTTCAACTTCAGTTGCTCCAACATCACCAATTTCTGCACCTCCTACTGATAATCCACAGTTTTACTCTGAAGCTGAATTGACATTGGCGAATCTAGATGAGGTCATAGAGTCAATTACGACTAACATCAGCTTGGAACAGTCAGAACAGCTGAAGATGTTGCATCAACTGAAAAACCAGCAGATGTTCAAACTGAAGCTACTGAAGAACAAGCCGAAATGGATAATTTTGAAGCATTTAATGAACCATTTCAATCGGTGGTTGTGACTGAACAGGCAGTTCTTAGTTCTACAGACGAGGCTCAAATGAACTCAGTTTCAACTGAAAATATGCAAACTGAAGTACCAATAGTTCAACAAACTGAAGAACCATCTTCTTCATTGGATCTTCCTACTATCTCTTCTCCTCCCCAGAATCTACAAGAGCTGATACATGTTGTAACGGAAGTTTTTCACAGGATTTTGGTGGTCTTTGATCAAACTACCAAGGAACAAGAACCAGGGCCCCATCTGGACCTGTTTCTCCTCATTCATCCTCAGAAATAGATTTAGTACTAGAAGAGATTCAGGACATTCAAAACAACATGTCAAAGATAATGAAAGAAATCAAGGAAATTCAAACACTCAACTTGCTCACTCTCTGAAGCTGAACTCCTCAAGTGAATTCAATTCAGGGAAACTGAAGTCAATTAAAACTATTGTGACCTGTATCTCCTTTATGATCGATGAACTTAAAAAGAACAGAGGCTTAGCTGAGAGTCTCTCCCTAACTCAAGACTCAATCAGCAAACGAGTATAATCTATGGAGACATCTGTTTCAAAGAAAATCGACTTGCTGCAAACCACTGTATTGTCTGCTGTCAAAGATATTGCAGCTGATGTTAGAATTTTATCTTGAAAAGTCGATGTGCTTGACAAAAAAGGGGAAGCAGCTTGATTGATGAAGGAATGAGAGAGGATCAGAACTTAAGAACAGCTGTTGTCAGTTATTAGTTGAAGGATATTTGTTTTCTTTGTACGAATCTGTACACTAGAAAAATTATTTTATCTACAATGTTTTAAAGTATTCTCTTTACTTCTGATGATCAGTTTATTAAGTTTCAAGTTTTGTCAATCACCAAAAAAGGGGAAATTGTTGGAAACTAAATGTAAGAGAATATTGACGTGGCAATCAATGGATATATGGATTCAAATATTATTTAATATTTCCATTGAGAGGGAAGCCTATAAATAGGTGAAGAGGGCAGCTAAGAATCAAAAACACGAACAACTATTCTATTCAAGCCTGCTGTTACGCAGCTACAATCACTACTCATATTCAAATATCAAAAGCTCACTCTTATCAGATATATCAGTAGCAATCAAGGCTATATTTGTGAGCTTGTTAGCACTTTGAAATCATTGTTAGATTCATTCAGTCGTGTTAAATACAGTCATGCACTGTAAAAGTTTTTGTGAATTAAGAGTTTCAGTTTTGGCAGTATTAAGTTCAAACTGAAGTGGGTCAGTACAAATTTTTTATTCGATCAAAGTATTTTAGTGAAAATCCTATCTTCGTGATACAAGGGGTGACGTAGGAGTTATTCTATTCTCCGAACATCCAGAAACAAACCATGTGCATTTTTTTCAGTTATTATTTTCAGTCAGTTATTCCATCTCTCAGTCAGTTTACTTCCGCAACTGTTTTTCTGTTAAACTGATTGGTATCGACTGAGAGATACCGAGTGACAGTTTGTCACTAAACTGAACTCAATCTTCGAAAAATATATATAATCCGTTAGTGTTTATTCAACCCCCCTCTTTCTAAACACTTATGACCTTCTAACCGATCCTTTCATCGTCCGTCCATTTCCTACAAATATGATAGCTCTAAAGGTTTTGGGCAGAATATGGACTAAACAAAGGAAACACAATGATCGAGTAATTGCTCCAAAAATTAAATATGAATCAATGGATAGAAATAAATTTTTATTGATTTCCCAAGAAAGTGCAATTACAGATAACCGTTGAAAATGCTAATAAAATTCAAATAAAACAAGTGCTATTACAACAAGCTACTACTGAATGTCTAATCTATCACTTCTCCTAATCCCAAATCCATAGGATCCTCTTCGACTTCTTCATCTTCTTCGGGATCCTCCTCAGGTTCGTCTTGATGGTTGGCTATCACTGCTTCCAGATGTTCAATATGACCATGTAGTACTGCATTCTGGTCGCTAAGAACTTCAACAGTGTCCTGAAGCTCTTGAATCTAAGCGCCAATCTGTTCACTATACTGATTATGCTGGTGCACGAGTTGGTGATTTTGATCCTTAAGTATTTCGATCTTCTCAACTAATGTATCACGTAACTCGATGAACTCTGCAACAGTCTCTTGGGAGGTTTCAAACTCTTCTTGAGCTCTCCTATTCCTCTCTTCTGCCTCATGCAAATAATGAACATAACTTTGAACATCATCTCTTAAGAATTCTGCTCTACGTTGTAATTCATCTTTGTCCAACTCTAAGCAGTAGTTATGTTCCTTTAGTTTCTATATCTTTTTCTCTAAGCTCTTAATGTAGTTACTCTGGTCGGCCATATCCTACATACAAACATGATAGTGATGGTTCAGAAATGATCTCAAAAGTAAAAATCGAGTTATAGACAATTACTGGAATGAACATAACCAGTGCAGCCTATAACATTCAATAGAAAAAAAATAGCACAAAATTTTCGGTCTTAGAATTACGTGAAAAATTTACTAAAAATCCTTCACATCAAGAACATGAAGTGTACCAAATTTGATGCAAAAATACTAAGCCGTTTGGAAATGAAAATTCCTCAAAATTTCAAAAAATTGGAAAATTTTATAGAAATGGTGATATCATTATCTAAACGAAAGATTTTGGGGTTTTTCGGCGGTGCTAGAACAAAAGCTTCATTTTAAATTAGGTTCTCCTTGTCGAGAGCTTTCCAACCGTATCTTTTAATAGTCAAAATTCTTTCTGGATCAAAAGTTATGGCCGTTTGAAGTTTGCATGAAAAACACCTCAACTTTCATTGCATTTTGCAAGGTCTACTGTATGCGCTTGCTGGAATACACTGTCTACTGCAATTCTGAAGCTACTGCAATCAAGTCTGATGATTTCCAGCTCTGTTAGGACCAGTCTGCTGAATTCCTGGTCTACTGACCAAGTCTTCTGCATTCAGATCTACTGATTCCCATCTGCTGGATCTGTTTCCAGACTACTGGTCTGATGCTACTGTTTTTCGGTCTACTGTTTTTGGTCTACTGGTTTTTTTTTCTACTCATTTCAGTATTCTATTATAGTAGTTTATTTTCAGTAGTCTATTATAGTAGTTTATCGGAACTTATTTTCAGAAGTCTATCAGAACTTATTATTTCTAGTTCCTCCTCCCCAGATTATGAAACCTGGTTTGCTCTGATACCACTTCAATGTCACGCCCTGGGACGGGGGTTGATTAACACCGGCGTTGCTCTCAAATTTATATTCGAAAACAACAATCCTCATAAGTACAAAATGAAACCAGTCTTTTATTCATAATATTCATTGTCTGATACAACTCAAAGAACAAATGTTTTACAGTGAAAATATAAAACCAGACATAACATCATTTTAAAAGATACAGCGGAAACATAATTTAGAACAATCTTCTTCACCAGGCCCAGAATTGATTCTGCTCTTCCTCTTCTAACAATTTTTCCTCGTTCTTATCTGAGATGGGTTTGGTGGGTGAGCGATATGGTTGTCACTCAGTAAGCGGGGGCAGAAATAACTCCCAGTTTTCGAATTCATTTTCAAACAGAAACAGTAATACAAATAATATACAAAAACTATAACTTTCAGAGCAGGGATTAGTATTCAGTAACAATTATATTATTCAGAACAGAAATCAGAAATTTATCCAATTTGCATTGAGCACGTTTGTGAATTTCATGGCTAAACTGATATCAGTCCTCTATATGTTCTCTCTTCTAAGGGGTGAAGCCAGTAATCAGAAATCAGAATTCAGTAATGTTCAGAATATTCCTACCATTAGTTCACTTGGTTTCAATTCTTCAAAAATCAGATATTAGAAATACATAAAACAAGAATTATCAAACTGGTTTCAAGATATTTATATGTAATCCCACTTATAGTAATTTGCTAGAAGTTTCGGTTGTTGAATTCTAGAATTTTCTTTTCTCGCTACTGGATTCTACTGCTCTAAAAATAAGCACTCTCTTAACACAAATTTTCAAGTGATAACTCAGGATTTGTGTAACACCATTTCAGAGATCTGAGGTTGTTATTTATAGGCAATTTTCTGATTGGTAGCCTCCCCATTAATGGTCATAATCTGACATTAACAGCCTTCATTCCATGTTAAATGTTTCAGTTACAAGTCATAAGCTGAATCAGTAACTGTCTGCTGGAATCTTGCGTTACTGAACTCTTCTGCTGCTGGACTCTGTCTGCTGGAAAATACCATCTTCTGAAATATTAGCTGCTGCTGGAATTGTTAGCTTCTCCAGCAATTTTCTATTGCTACTGAATATTGTTAGCTGCTGCAAAAATGCTAGCTGCTGGAAATTTGGGGTTCTCACAGTTGGGATAGCTTTCGTTAATTTAAAATAATTCTTCTAGAGATTATTTTGAAATTGATGAGAAGAAAAGGTAGAAAATGTTTCGAAATAAATACTAAAGATGATATGTTAAAATTTGAATGTTTTGATAAAATTGCTTTCAAACTTAATTTTTAATAAAATGACAATGATATATTTAATTTGTACACCATTTATCATTTAAATTATCTAAATTTTGGTAGCAATATCATTGACAATGTATTTATACAATTATTATATTTTGAATATTTTGTATCAAATTAATTTAGTTTTTTAAAACATGAATGCCTGAAAATTATATAAGATTAATAAAAATACATGAAAATTTTGTATAAATGCACAAAAATATGTAAAAAAATTCTGGAATTGAAAAATATAAAAAAATGCAAATTGTTTTTTTAAAAAAATCTTGTAATAAATATGATTGGAATTTTATGAGTTCCATTCGAAACGATTAAAACTTATATATAAAGAATTTATTATTTTACAAAATTGCCAAAAATATTTATAAAAATAAAGAGTACTTTAAAATATGATAATTTTTTTAAAAAATACAAATGTCAAATTGCAACTTTAAACAATTAACATAAAAACATAAATTAAAAAAAAAATACATGTCAATCTTGCTTCTAATATTTGATTAAAAATAACAAAACTTGAAACAGAAACTAACATTCACATATACTTCTAAGCAATTTCACTTAGTTAGAATCTAATAAGTAATTTCTAGAACATTTTCCAAACATTTATATGGTCTTGCGTGATTATGAAGCTTGAGGTGTGACAACTGATTGAATAAGATCGTGATTTTGTAATTATTCCTAGGTATTTAAATTAATTTAATAAATAATATTTATGCCTGTAAAATGTATTTGGAGAGAGCGGTATTTCTTGTCAAAAATGGAGTTTGAGTACCCTTATTTTTTCCCTTGTTTTACTGACAAGCAAGTACATGTATAGTCAACAACGTTGTTTTTGACTTTTACACTAGATGGTTCTTCTAGGAAGACCTGGTAACGAGTCCGATTCAATTCAGATCAGACTAGTGGGATCAAGGTCAAGAAAATCTCGACTCTTAAACGACCCGCCTAAGGCTGGTTACGGTCCCGGTCTTGCAACTTGTGGTCCGAATTCGGGTCGGATTAACAGTTAGTTCCGAGTTCATTTCGATCCATTTGTTATTTTTTTTTTTAAAAAAATACAAATTAAAGAATAAAAAATTTTTTAAAAAAAATTTGCACCAGTAAACTTATAAAAATTATATCAAATATTTCATTATCTCAACAAAAAAATCCATTATTTTTCTTTAATAAAAATTATATTACATTAATTCAACAAAAATTCTATCACATTTCAATTTTCAATATCTTCTATAAAAAAATATATTACATTTTATTATGTTCAACTATATTCACTCGCATTTCATCTTGTCGTTGTTTCAGATGTTCCTTCGGTTTCTTCTTTGTCTCCTTTTTAACTTTTAATATGTTGTGTTCGGCAAGCTACTTTTGACCAATCATTGGGCTTCCAAATTTTTTGTCCTTAAGCTAGAAAGTCTCATATCCAATGTATTTTCTTCAATATTAAAAACTTGTTCAATTCCAACCGTGAAAACAGGGCAAGCTAGAATTCATATTTCCGTTATAGACAAAATTGAATATATTTTTGTTTTTTGCCATCACCATCGCAAAATATTGAAAGTTTCCTCATCTGTATTACTAAAATCAAAACTAGTGGTAAATAATTCTCAAGTTCCATCCTCATGGACGTTTCGTGTGGTCTCTTAATAAAAATTGTGCTTTAATAAATTTATAATTACTAATGGTAGTGTATTGTATTTCAGTTGGAACAATTTGTCAACCATATTTGGTGTTATATTAGTTATATATGAGTTCTATTAAACAAAATCAATGAAATATTAGTAACATTTTGCGTAACAGGGACTAAAGAATCATAATATAATGTTAAATTCTTGTAAATCATCTAATTTAAGTCGATGATCTCTTATGACATAAAAATATTTCATGAATTTGTAAAAAAATTTTTTTCTCATTTTTCTTTAATGAAATAAATTTATTAACTAAAACATCATCATTAGATTTAATATGTTCACAAAAATACATTGAATGGTGAACAATGTGTTAAAATTAAATGAGAAATAAGATAATAAAAACCGGATAATTGGCACTAAAATCATTAAAACTTTAAAATTTCACAAATACTAGCGTATATGTTACATTGATTTGAAAACAAATAAATATCACGAGCTTGAAAATTTTGATTGAAAAAATACATAATAAATTGTTATATTCAAAAGATGATAATAACAATTTATATGTTGAATTTCAACAAGTTAAAATGAAACAACCCTAAACATCTACTGAAATATATATAATTTTAAATTTAGTATTCGGCCGAAGCATACATGGGAGGTCTAATAATAAAATACTACTAGAAGATTTTGAAAAATAAAAAATTAATAAAGCTATGACCGAAACCGAATTTTGTTAAATAAGAAACCACACTTTTGCGTCCATGCCAGATCTCATATGGTATTTTCACATTATTCTTATTAATCATTGATCTGTTCTGAGTTTAACATGTAGTGTTTACTGCTTCTGCCCAAAACCTTTGAAAAATACCAGAATTAGCAAGCATTGTTCTAGCAACTTCTTTAAGGGTCCGATTTCTTCTATCAGCTACACCATTTTGCTAAGGAGTTCTTGCTGCTGAGAGCTAATGCTTGAATCCAGTATTTTCTAAAAATTGTGAAAGATTTTGATTTATGAATTCAGTCCCTCGATCAAACCTTACGATCAATCCCAACTGATTTTTCATTTAATAGTCTTTTAAAAGGCTTAATCATTTGTGCAGCAGATTGGTCTTTGGATTTAAGAAAGATAACCCAAGTAAATCTTGAAAAACCATCCACGACTACTAAGGTGTATTTCATTCCCCCTAAGCTAATGACTAGTAAATGAGCAAAAAGATCCATATATAGTAGTTCTAAGCATCGGGAAGATGATTTACAATCTTGTTTTTAAATGAAGATCTTACTTGTTTACCAAACTGACATACTGAACACTTGTTTTTGATTTTTTACACTAGATGGTTCATCAGCTGAGTCTCTAACTGAACAAGTGTGTCTGTCAACTGAACTGAGAATTTATCGTCGCATAACTGACTTATGCTAATCAAGTTATACTTCAAATTCTAAACTAGGAAAACATCTTTAATAGTAAAATTACCATGAATAAGCATACCCTAACCCACAGTTTTACCTTTGGAGTTGTCTCCAAAACTGATGTTTGGACCAATGTATTGAAAGAGGATCGGTTACGGTGGCCGGAAACGCAACGGAAGCACAAAATTTTTTTATTTTAGCATATAAATTTCGGCCACCATGAGTTTGTGTAGGAAATACAATAAAACACCAAAATGACATTCATAGTGTGTTTAGAAATATTTACCTATCAACCTCTTAAGGTTGATGATGGCTCCAACCAAGTTGTAAACAACTTGGCTCTTGAATGGAATGAAGATCTACAAGCTTCCTTGGACTCCTTTCTTTCCTTCAAATTAGGCCCACCACTTGCAAACTAGAACCCCTCTTATTTTGCACTACAAAAATAAAAGGATTTTTCAAAGAGAAGTATTTTTCTTCCTCAACACTTGAAGAGAAAAATTGAGAGAAAACTTGAGAGAATTATGCTTCAATGTTTCGGCCACTTCATGCTTCAATGGGGGGAAGGGAGACTAGCCTTGGTAGTGTAAAAAGTTGTTGTTGGCATGTGTGACACATGTCTTGAATATTGAGAAAGTTGTCTCCCAACTCTTCACCTCTCATGCATGCAAGTCTTATTTGATTTTTAACAATTAAAAAATCCATGGACTTATTTTTAATTATCTCAAACATATTTGAGACTAATTAAACATTACTTGAATTTACTCAAGTCAGTAGTTGAATAATTATTTTAATATTGGGCTCTACAAGACCCAATATGATTTAATTAATTCAACACTTGAATTAATTTAATTATTTGGACTCTAATAGGTCCACTAGTGTTTAATTAATTCAACACTTGAATTAATTTAATTTAGTCCATAATAATGTTTATGAAAATCACAATTTTCAAATACATTATTTATTTGGCCAACTTTTAATCTAGGAACACTTCCATAAATTAAAAGTCACATTTCTCTCATAGAAGTCATACTTCTATTTTATTTATGCTTATAAACTTATTTACAAGTCGTTCAACACATTGAACAATTTTTCTTCTCAACGGGATCTAGAAAGCCAGTACTTGTGTGGCCCTCAATGGTTCATTGATACAACTAGCCGTGGGTTCACATCTCCATGTGATTCGGACTAAACATGTCCTTATATGAGCATACCCCAATTGCATCATTCTTACTTATCAACTCCTTGATAACAAGAACGTCAGAACTCAAGTCTGATAGTACCCAACCAATCATGTTAAACGCCTAGCAGCATCGCTTACATGATTCCCTAGTTATCAAATGATAGTGCCTGCAAGAACCATTCAATTATGGTTAGAATACAGTACGGTCCCTTCAACTCATATATCCCGACCGATTCGACAACCATTGGTTTATCGAGAGTTGTCAATGAATCGATACTATGTGACATGCCGTAGTTGCATCGATGGTGTAATCTATGAAACTCCTTTCATAATTACCACCATACTCTGATCAGAGATTTCACACTACATATACATGAAAGCACATAGGATATCCATACCCGAAGGTAAGCGGTGAATCCCCGACTACAATGCATCGACTCCTATATGTTTCGACAGAACACCCAACCTTGCCACCTGATGACCCCTTGAGAGTCGGTAAACAAGTCAAAGTGCAATGCTAGCACATAGAGTCTCAATGTTGTCCCGGGTCATAAGGACTAATGTTGTACAACCATAAACTAGGACGTTTCCACTCGATAAGTGAGAACCACTTGGAAAGTCCTTAATGGAGGGTTGTTCATTGCACTCTACCAGGAGCACCTATCTGCATGCTTGGACATCACAATGTCCCCTACCAATGAAACATGGTACTCACATCGCAGATACTAGTCTCAAACTCAAGCGGCCTATATCGTTCTTAGCGGCGGCTGAATCGACTAGGAACTGTTTAGAATATACAGTATTCCAAATATGAGTTTCATGATACTCATCATATGAGCATCTCATATTCTTTCTACTATTTGTATATTCAAGGACTTTATCTATGCAACTAACATAGGTATACAGATAAAGATGTGCCAAAACAATAATTTCAAATATAATTAAAATAAAGATCATTTATACATAGAGTTTCATTGTGAACACTCGGTCAACACTTGGCTCGACGGGCACCTACTCTAACAATCTCCCACTTGCACTAGAGCCAACTACCCATATGCTTCAAACCCATTGATTCGCGATGCTTCTCGAATAATGGTCCAGGTAAAGGCTTAGTTAGTGGATCAGCAACATTATCTGCGGAGCCGACTTTTTCAATTGACACTTCTCCTCTTTCCACAATCTCTCGGAGGATGTGGTACTTTCTCAATACATGTTTGGACTTCTGATGAGACCTTGGCTCCTTCGCTTGAGCTATGGCTCCCGTGTTGTCACACATCACGGGGATAGGAGCAACTCCATTAGGAATGACGCCAACTCTTGGACGAAATTCCTAATCCAAACTGCCTCCTTTGCTGCAGCCGATGCAGCAATGTATTCTGCCTCAGTGGTGGAATCCGCTGTACTGTCTTGCTTGGAACTCTTCCAAGAGACAGCTGCACCATTGAGCATGAATATGAATCCAGAGGTCGACTTTGAGTCATCAATATCGCTTTGGAAGCTAGAGTCGGTGTAGCCTTCCAATTTTAGTTCTCCACCCCCATAGACCAAGAACAATTTATTGGTCCTCCTCAAGTACTTGAGGATGTCTTTCACAGCTTTCCAATGTGGAAGACCAGGGTTCGATTGATATCTGCTCACTACACTTAGTGCAAAAGCCACGTCAGGACGTGTGGATATCATTCCATAAATGATGCTACCAATTGCCGAAGCATACGGAATGCGTGTCATCGCCGCTATCTCCGCATCAGTATTGGGAGACATAGACTTGGATAGGGACACGCCATGACACATTGGTAGATGTCCTCTCTTGGACTCATCCATCGAGAACCGCTTCACGATGGTATCAATGTATGTGGACTGGGTGAGACCAAACAATCTTCTTGATCTATCTCGATAGATCTGTATTCCTAATACAAAAGATGCTTCACCCAAGTCCTGCATCGAGAACTTACTTTCTAACCATATTTTAGTTGATTGCAGCATTCCTACATTATTCCCAATGAGTAAAATGTCATCAACATAAAGCACCAGGAATGTCACAACACTCCCACTGACCTTCTTATACACACAGGATTCCTCAGGATTCTTAGTAAATCAACTCTTTGATTGTACTATCGAATCTAAGATTCCAACTCCTAGATGCCTGCTTTAGACCATAAATAGATCTCTGAAGTTTGCATACCATATGCTCACTTCCGATATATGTAAACCTTCTAGGTTTGAGACACGTAAATCTCTTCCTTAATATCCCCATTAAGAAAGGCTGTCTTGACATCCATCTGCCATATCTCATAGTCATACCATGCAGCTATGGCTAGCAAAATCCTTATGGACTTGAACATTGCAACTGGTGAAAAGGTTTCCTCAAAGTCAACTCCTTGTCTTTGAGTATATCCTTTTGCCACCAATCGCGCCTTGAAGGTCAATACCTTCCCATCCGTCCCAAGTTTCCTCTTGTAAATCCATTTACACCCTATGGGAACAATTCCCACAGGTGGATTCACGAGATTCCACACTTGGTTCGAATGCATGGAATTCATCTCAGATTCCATCGCTTCAAGCCATTTGGATGAATCGACATCAGATAATGCTTCCTTGAAGGTCCTTGGATCACATCCATGGTTAGGCTCATCATGGCCCTCTTCAAGAAGCAGACCATACCTCATAGGTGGTCTCGAGACTCTCTCGGATTTTCTAGGAGCTTGTATCTTCTCTCTTGGCTCTTCGGGTGTGGGTTCTACAATTGTGGGTGTCTCTCGAACCTCTTCGAGTTCTATCATCTCCCCTTTTCTATCCAATAGAAATTCTTTTTCCAAAAAGATTGCATTCCTAGAAACAAACACCTTTGTTTCTTGGGGATGATAGAAATGATATCCAACTGAATTCCTTGGATATCCCACAAAGAAACATAAAGTGGATCAACTATCCAATTTATCTCCCACTACTTGCTTCAAATAAGCAGGGCTCCCATATTCTAAGATAAGAATATTTGGGAGGCTTACCCATCCATATCTCATATGGTGTCTGCCTTTGAATGGACATTTAGTGGAATATCTTTTAATTTTAAGTTATAGAGATCGTTTTCAAGTTCTCAAGTACCAATCAAACATTCATTCATGTAAATGTTGCAAAAACCTTTGCAAAATAAACAAGAATATCCATATTTATCACAATAGAAATGGAAACAATGTTTTTCACCAAAAAGGTACAAACAAAACATCTCTTAAAAATTAACTTAAAATCATTGTTCAACAATAAGTAAACATTTCTTAAGGTCTTGGCAGCAACTCTTGCTCCATTGCCTATCCTCAAGAAGGTCTCACCTTCTCTTAGTCTCCTACTTCTTCCCATCAACTGCAACACATTACAGAGATGTGATCCACATCCGGTATCTAATACCCAAGAAGTAGAGCTAATTGAAATGTTTACTTCAATTTAGAACATACCGTTTCTAGAACTCTTCTGGGCCAGATATTCCTTGCAATTTCGCCTCCAATGTCCAGGCTTCTTGCAGTGATGACAAACATCACTAGTCTTTTCAGCCTTAACTGGTATGGCTGCCTCAATGGGATTCGGAGATTGCCTCATCAAGGGCACGTTCTTCTTGGGACGTTGGAAAGAACTCTTCTTTCCCTTCCCATGTGGATCAATCTTCGTACCAGATGAAGAACCCACATAAAGAACCAACTTCTCTTTCTTGATGGTTGATTCAAACGTAACAAGCATATTCACCAACTCCTCAAGGGTCGGCTCCATCTTGTTCATGTTGAAGTTCACCACAAAAGGATCAAATGAGCTAGGCAATGATAATAGCAACACGTCGGTGGTCAACTACGAAGGCAAGATCATATCCATGCCAACGAGCTTGTCCACGAGCCCAATCAAATTTAGGCCATGCTCATGGACCGAAGTCCCATCTCGCATGCGTAAAGTGATCAGCTCCTTGACAGTAGCATGCCTAAGAGGACGTGTTTGCTCTCCAAAGAACTCCTTGAGATGCAAATGAATGTCAGCAGCATTCTTAGCATCCTCAAAACGCCTCTGCAGCTCATCATTCATAGAAGCCTGCATATAACACTTGGCCTTCAAGTCATGGTCACACCAATCCTTGTAGGTCTGCAATTCCTCACGAGTGCAGTCAGTCGGAGCCTCATCAGGGGGCGACTCAATCAGGGTATATGCAATCTTTTCCGAGTTCAAGACAATTTTCAGATTTCTTAGCCAAGTGAGGTAATTAGGTCCAGTTAATATGTGTTTCTCGAGTATAGCAGAAAGCGGATTGCGAATCGAAGACATTGTCAAAATAGTACTGAAAAGTAAAACAGATAAATGTTAATGACTATTTTAAAATATTTGGTAAGATATAAAGTATGAACTTTAACTTTATAAATATTTACTCCCACTGTTTTGACATTTTTCACTACCCTCTAGTGAAAACGGGAAACTCCTTTCCTCAGTAGGTACGTAAGGTCCAATTAGCGAATTATGATCCCGAATAATATCAGCCAATCACAATTCCTAAAAGGTAGTTTCCAATTGCATCACAATGCAACCCTTAACGTAAACTTTTGTCTCACGTTTGAGTAGGACCCAATATTGACGTCGTTCATCTTAACGTGTCAAGCCTTACCCATCGATGTTGAACCTTAATGGACGGTCGCCATGAGTTCCTTCAATTATCTGAGCCGAAGTCATGGGAGTTCCACGTAGTTCACATCACCATGTCAAATGGATGTCACAGCTTTCCGGTACTAAGGGCCCCCCCAATAATATGAGCCGAGCCCCGAGTACGGGTAGCGATTCGTCATGCACCCATTTGTCGATGGAAGACATGGAAATTATAAACAAATTTATAATTACCCTTTTCGGGCTTGATATTTAATTTTGAATCTTATTCAAAATGAGAGTTTTTAATTTTGAAAGGTCTCATCATTAATTTTATTTAAAAGCTCGCCATGTTTGATCGTATGTTTGCCGGATTCATGCAACTTTGTTATTATCATAATAACACACATACTCATTATTTATAACATATCATGCATATATTATAAACAGTAAACAAACAAGGATGATCAATCGCCCCAATACTAATGGACCGTGTGAGCTAAACACGGTAGGTCCAATCCTAGGGAAATGCACGGGATGCAAATGCAACTATTACATTAACTTCCAATATTTACATGTCTTCGATCTTCATAATCATCATGGCCACCATCTTCCAATCTTGATAATCAACTATACTAATATTTACAAATAAATATCCATGGCAAATAGGGATACATCTCATGGGGTGGGAACGGGCCATAAACCAAGCCCACTTTAAATTTGATAATTATTACAATCATTCAACACAAAATATCCTAGCATACACCTAGCAAATTGGGCTTGGGCTTTTCATCATCCTTCATGCATAATATCACATATCATACACCATCAATTAATTATCACAATAATTAATTGATCCAATATTATATATCTTGATCCAATCACTAACCGCCACGATTATAAACTAAATTAACAAAGTATACAAACACCTTTGTCTACTTTCAAATTAATTTATTTATAACCGAATTTCTTGTAAATCACCATTTACTATAAATATTTAAAGTCCAACTTAAAATATTTATTTCATGAGAAAATATTTGCAACTTTTGTAATTTTAAACTTAAGGGCCCAAAAACTCATTTTTCACCAAAAACATTTTGGCCCATTTAAAATTCACAAATATGTTAGCCATCCAATGGCCCAACAACTCAAGGCCCATGACACTTTGATATTTCAAAACAACTTTTGAAAACCCTAGTCGTCATCGCCGTCCCGGAGCTCCGTCGCCGGATTGGAAGCCCCTCGGGCAGCCCGAGCTGCCCGACACGGGCAGCAACATGCTGCCGAAATTCCCCATTGTCATAACTTGATTTTGTTGCAAATTTCATTCTCATGCGGTTAGAAATCAATCTCAATATAATATCTTGTATTTGCTACACAAAATCGTAACCATAGCTCTGATACCACTTGAAATAGGATCGGTTACGGAGGCCGGAAACGCAACGGAAGCACAAAATTTTTCGATTTTAGCATATAAATTTCGGCCACCATGAGTTTGTGTAGGAAATACAATAAAACATCAAAATGACATTCATAGTGTGTTTAGAAATAGTTACCTATTAACCTCTTAAGGTTGATGATGGCTCTAACCAAGTTGTAAACAACTTGGCTTTTGAATGGAATGAAGATCTACAAGCTTCCTTGGACTCCTTTCTTTCCTTCAAATTAGGCCCACCACTTGCAAACTAGAACCCCTCTTATTTTGCACTAGAAAAATAAAAGGATTTTTCAAAGAGAAGTATTTTTCTTCCTCAACACTTGAATAGAAAAATTGAGAGAAAACTTGAGAGAATTATGCTTCAATGTTTCGGCCACTTCATGCTTCAATGGGGGGAAGGGAGACTAGCCTTGTAGTGTAAAAAGTTGGTGTTGGCATGTGTGACACATGTCTTGAATATTGAGAAAGTTGTCTCCCAACTCTTCACCTCCCATGCATGCAAGTCTTATTTGATTTTTAACAATTAAAAAATCCATGGACTTATTTTTAATTATCTCAAACAAATTTGAGACTAATTAAACATTACTTGAATTTACTCAAGTCACTAGTTGAATAATTATTTTAATATTGGGCTCTACAAGACCCAATATGATTTAATTAATTCAACACTTGAATTAATTTAATTATTTGGACTCTACTAGGTCCACTAGTGTTTAATTAATTCAACACTTGAATTAATTTAATTTAGTCCATAATAATGTTTACGAAAATCACAATTTTCAAATACATTATTTATTTGGCCAACTTTTAATCTAGGAACACTTCCATAAATTAAAAGTCACATTTCTCTCATAGAAGTCATACTTCTATTTTATTTATGCTTATAAACTTATTTACAAGTCGTTCAACACATTGAACAATTTTTCTTCTCAACGGGATATAGAAAGCCAGTACTTGTGTGGCCCTCAATGGTTCATTGATACAACTAGCCGTGGGTTCACATCTCCATGTGATTCGGACTAAACATGTCCTTATATGAGCATACCCCAATTTCTCCATTCTTACTTATCAACTCCTTGATAACAAGAACGTCAGAACTCAAGTCTGATAGTACCCAACCAATCATGTTAAACACCTAGCAGCATCGCTTACATGATTCCCTAGGTATCAAATGATAGTGCCTGCAAGAACCATTATATTATGGTTAGCATACAGTACGGTCCCTTCAACTCATATATCCCGACCGATTCGACAACCATTGGTTTATCGAGAGTTGTCAATGAATCGATACTATGTGTCATGCCGTAGTTGCGTCGATGGTGTAATCTATGAAACTACTTTCATAATTACCACCATACTCTGATCAGAGATTTCACACTACATATACATGAAAACACATAGGATATCCATACCCGAAGGTAAGCGGTGAATCCCCGACTACAATGCATCGACTCCTATATGTTTCGACAGAACACCCAACCTTGCCACCTGATGACCCCTTGAGAGTCGGTAAACAAGTCAAAGTGCAATGCTAGCACATAGAGTCTCAATGTTGTCCCGGGTCATAAGGACTAATGTTGTACAACCATAAACTAGGACGTTTCCACTCGATAAGTGAGAACCACTTGGAAAGTCCTTAATGGAGGGTTGTTCAGTGCACTCTACCAGGAGCACCTATCTGCATGCTTGGACATCACAATGTCCCCTACCAATGAAACATGGTACTCACATCGCAGATACTAGTCTCAAACTCGAGCGGCCTATATCCTTCTTAGCGGCGGCTGAATCGACTAGGAACTGTTTAGAATATACAGTATTCCAAATATGAGTTTCATGATACTCATCATATGAGCATCTCATATTCTTTCTACTATTTGTATATTCAAGGACTTTATCTATGCAACTAGCATAGGTATACAGATAAAGATGTGCCAAAACAATAATTTCAAATATAATTAAAATAAAGATCGTTTATACATAGAGTTTCATTGTGAACACTCGGCCAACACTTGGCTCGACGGGCACCTACTCTAACATGTATTTGATCAATTGGGATAGAAAACTTGCATCCGCTGTCATATGACACGAGCATCTACTGTCCAAATACCAGATTGATTCTTTGTTTGCACCTGTCACCTGCAATCACACACATTATATAATCTTGGTACCCATAACTATTTGGGTCCTAAACCGATTAGGAATCCAGACTTCGAAAGGTCTAACTGACTTTCCAGTTGTTATGTTCCAAATAGTTTTTCTCGCCTTGTGTGTGCTTGACGTGTAGTGTGCAGATGAAGCAATATGAGTTTTAGCCTTCTTCAATTGGTTGTTCAGCCGATATATTTTCTGAACCGACTTGCTGTTATGGTAATTGGAGTAGAAATTTGAATAGTTCAGGTATTTATTGCTGAAATTTTTTGATGACTGATTTTGTGGGTTAGTTGAAATTTTTGAGCTATAACCATTACCATATAACTGGTTTACTTGGCTCTGGTTGTTCTTGTTCCACAACTGATTTTACAAATTGAATATATTTCCCTTTGTTCATGTTCAGTTTTGGCTGAGTATCACTGGTGGAATTTTCATCTTGGTTGCTGAACCCTAAACCAATTTTATCAGTAACTGATTTTTGCTTATCTTGTATTTGAGCTAGTGCAACAGATGATTTGTTTCATGCCTTAATAAGCCCAGTTTTTTTTGAATTCTCAAGCATCAACGGTTGAATCATAGATTGATTATTGCTTCTTTCAGTATTCAGCTCAACAATCTCTCGTTTAAGACTCAACATATCAACTGATTCATCAGTTTCAGTTTTATCGTCTTTGATATCAATTTGCTTTGCTCTGATCTTCTCAAAAGATAGGGCAAGCTTTTGATACTCATTTACCATGTCATGAAGTGTAGAAATAAGTCCATCTCGTGTGAAGTCAGTTGAACTAAATTCAAATACCTGTTGACTGGTTGATTCCAGTTCTATGTCATCAGCCATCAGACACTTGATCAGCTCAAGCTCTCAGATTCTGAATCATCACTGTCAGATTCTGCCCATTTGGACTTGCTTTCCTATAATAGAAGCACCTCATGCTTCTTTCTGTATGATTTCTTGTCATCCTTAGTTCTTATTTTGTGCTCATAAGGTTTCTTTCCTTTTTTAGTTGAGCCTCGATTGTCCTTCTTTGGCTTAGGACAGTCAGCAATGAAATGACCAGTTTAGCCACAGTTGTAGCAAGCATTGGGTTCTTCCTTGAAGTTGTTTATCTGATACTGTCTTTGAAAACTTACTTGATTTCTTCTCATGAATCTTCCAAACTTTTTAATGAATAATGACATAGCGTCATTACTTAAATGATCAGCAGATTGTCAACTGAACCAGTTGGTTCCAGTTTGACAGCAACAACTGGTGTAGAAGGTTCCGTTTATCTGGTTTGCAACTCAAACTCGTAGACTTTTAAATCAAAAAATAAATCATGAAGTTCGACCTTGTTCAGGTCCTTTGATTCTCGCATTGCCATGGTCTTAACATCTCATTCCTTGAGAAGACCTCTGACTACTTTCAGTGCTACCGCTTTATTTGAATACACATTTCAGAATGCATTCAGTTCGTTTACTATGCTGCTGATTCTTTCATCATATTCATGCATGGATTCTCCACTCTTCATCTTGATATTGTCAAACTTTTGAACAGAAACAGATAGCTTATTCTCATTGGGTTGCTCATTGCCTTCATAGAGCTGAATCAATTTCTCCCAAATTTTCTTGGCAGTTTTGCTCACTTTTATCTTGCTGAAATTGACTTTATTTAGCGTTTTTTTATAAAATGTCTTTAGCCACGTTGTCCAAGTTGGCTTTTCTCTTGTCTTCTGCTGTCCATTCATCTCGGGGTTTTTCAATACGATGTGGTGCCCCATGAGTTATGGCAGCAACAATGTTTGCCTTCAATATTTTCGTGGGTCCATCTGTAATAACATACCACATGTCATCGTCTTGTGCAGCTAAATGAGCCTGCATTTTGATTTTACAATCATTAAAATATTTTCTGAAGAACATTGGAATTTTGTTGAATGAATACATGTTGATCAGTTTGCATATAGAAATATTCAGGAACAAGATTCAACTGCTCTGATACCACTTAATATGATCGGTTAAAGGTGGAAAAGTGTCTAGAAGGGGGGTTGAATAAACACTTACAATTTTCATAACCTTTTCTCGATCTATGAGTCAGTTTAGTGATAAAGTGACACTCGGAAATCTTTTAGGTCAATATCAACCAATTAACAAAGAATATGCGGAAACAAAATGACTGATATATAGAATAAAAACTGAAATAAGAAGACACAAGATTTTATGGATGTTCGGAGATTTCAAACATTCCTACGTCACCCCTTCTATTTCAAGGATATGATATACACTAAAAGACTTGATTCGATAAAAAAGTTGTATGGACTCACTTCAGTTTTGGACTTAACAATGCCAAACTGAAACTCTTAGTTACAAACTTGTTTACAGTACTCAATAGAACTGAAATAATCTAGCACAACTGATCTCTTTAAGATCAAATATTAAAGTTTGTGCTTGAAAGCTCGAATTATAGCCTGAAAGATATGAATGTATACAATAAGCGTGAGCTTTGGTGTTCAAAGTTCAAAGGTTCAAAAGTTTTTTTCAGCTACTATTTATAGGCTTCCCTCTATTGGTAATATTTTTAATATCCAATTTTGGTGAACGGTACGGTTTAAAATTTAATATGTTTATTGACTCTTTGGTCAAGTTTAAGTATAGTTTAGATGTTAAGAATTGCGATTTATGATTTATAGAATTGTTGATTATAGAGGATGTGTAGTTATATTGTAGCGTCGTTGCGGTTTAATTCATGATAATTTGTATGTTGAGCCAATTGGTATGAGGCCAATTGTAATGGTTAGATAAGACATAGAGGTGCAACTTTCTTGTTGAGAGTGTTTCCAAATTATGAAGAGAAGTGACGTTGCGATTCGATTTTAGTTGCAAAGAGTATATTGTTGGCTACAGAGGAGACTGCACCCGCGGTCCATTATGCAGTGCACCCGCGGTGTTTGGGCAGAAGGTCTACCGCACCCGTGGTAGGAAATGCAGCGCACCTGCGGTCGTCGTTTTCGGATTTTTGGAAGTGGTACAGAATGCCTAGCGCACCCGCGGTAAGAAGAGTAGCGCACCCGCGGTGCGTGGACAGTAAAGTCGTGTTTTGGTGTTTAAGTGATATAATACAAGGGTTTGGCTCATTTCTCTCATTCTTTCCTTTCACTTCGGTTCTTTAGCTCAAGGAGACCTAGGGTTCTCAATTTCTTTCAATTGTGCCTTTGATTCAAGCTCCTAGTTGGATTATTGAAGTTAGAATAAGATCATTTTGGGTTCAAGGAGCTAAGGTAAGCTTGTGGTTTTGTTTATTCTTGGATTATGGTGTTGGGGAAATTATGGAATGTTTAGTTGTGTTGGTTTTATGTGTTTTATGGTATGGGTTTGAGATTATTAAGTTATTGATTGTTCAATTCATGGTTTATTGTTGTAGGAATTCTACGAAGAATTTAGAATCAATGTTTCCATTGGTAGTAAGTGGAATTCATTCCTTGTGCTCACATGTATTATATTTCAATGATTTTAACATGCTATTCCCTTCCATTTGATTCATGTTATGTATGAATATACTTTGTTGTATATGAGAGGATTTTATATGTCTCAATTGTGTAAAAGGGAATACAAAAGAAAAGAGTATTCAAAGTGTTAGTTTTAATGCCCAAGAGAAAGTTCAAATGATTTATTAGATTGATAAATATATCGACAGAGATTGAATGCAATTAGTTGACCAACGACCATAGGCTTATATCCCAACAGAGTATCGATTTATATCGATGGGATATAGGAACAGAGACAGAGATACTATTTAGAAATAAATCCAACAGATAAAAGAGAAATACCATCGTTATGTTCATGATTATACTATATTATTCATGTTTCAAAAGTTAGATGGTATTTAATGATTTCAAAGCCATGTTTTACAGAGTATGAAATGTATAGATTGTTATGTAAGAGTTTTACTTGCTGAGTTTTATAATCATTTCAGTTATTTCATGTGATGCAGATAAGAGTGACGGGCCAGGACGTTGATTGGAGCCGAGGTCATATGCAAGAAGATGGAAGGAAGACCGGTATTTTGTTAGAATGTTTGGACATGATCAAAATGATATTTTTTATTTTTATGCAACACTTATTTGATCATGTATATACTTTTGATTGTGTATATTGAAAATGTGTTTATGTCAAGAAAATTTTAAATCCTTCCTTCCTTCAAATAAATTTTAGAAAAATTCCGCTGTTATTTTATGAAATCAGTCAAGTGCGTTACAATATTTAATACAATTTGAAGCTTTCTATCCGTTGCTTGCCAAATAAACATTCTTCTGACAGTCGTACACTGCAGCTTTTCTGAAATGCCGCGATCCCACTAGTTGTTGCAATCAGCTTTTGTCGGTTGAATGTCTTTTTTCTTAACTGATGACGTGTACAGCTGAGGGATCAGTTGATTGAATGCAGTTGATAAGCTCATAACTATTTGTAATAACTGATCAGTTCCAACTGACCAGTCAGTTGTCTGCGTAGTTCAGTTTCTGGTTCAGTTGCCTACGAAAATCTGTGTATTATCCTTCAGTTACTGGCAACCGATTGTTTGCATATTTTAGATCAGTTTCTATCAGTCTTCATAATCTATTAAATGCTCATTTGTCAAACATCTGAAATTTAGTTTCCAACAGAGTTGTATAACAACACTGCTTCACCCTCTTTGAATTCTCTCGACGTGAAGCGTTTGTCGTGTTCTTGCTTTGTATGCTCTTTGTAGGTCAACGCTAGGTCATAGACTTGACCTCTAAATTCGTCAAATTGGTCCAATTCCAGCAACCAGTGTTCATCTGCAAGAGTAAAATCAAAGTTCAGCGCTTTAGTTTCCCAGTAAGCTCTATGCTCTAATGATAGAGGTGGATTTAACGTGTTTTTGCGTATCTTGTTATGTCGCATTGTGTTGCATTTATCATTTAGATTTCATGCATTTTGTGTTATTTTAGCATTATTTATGTTTCTGGTTATTTATGAGTTTAGTTGGTGAAAATGCCGGTGAGTTGGGAATGAACGGAAGATTTAAAGAAAAAAATTCGAAAGTCATCCACCCGGGCGGAAACTTGTGTCCGCCCGGGCACGCCAAAGAAGAAGAAAAATACAAGATTTGCGAAGACCATCCGCCCGGGCGCAAACTTATGTCCGCCCGGGCGTGCCTGTAATTTTGGAAATAATTTTGGACGATTCATTTCCTTATTTTCTGAAGGAGTAACAATTTGGGAGATATTCAGACATATTTTCAGAGCCGTCATAAGTTGGAGCAAACTTTTGCGCTTGGAGTTGGAGAGTCGAAGATTTCCGGGCATCGTTCTTCGCGTTTTTCATCAATTCTAGTATTTCTAATTTAGTTTTCATCTTTAAACTTTGTTTTGTTTAGTTTTAATATGAACTCGAGTAGCTAAACTTTAATATTTGTTGGGATTTAAGGGATCATACCCCAAACTTTGATTTAAATTAATTTACATATCGATTTTTGATTTGTTCTTGATTATACTATTGTTTTATCGTGTTGTTAGAGCGTATAACTTTAACAACGTCTTTATATTGCGAGTGAGTTCGAGAGAATAACTTGTGATAGGAACGAGTAGTATAATCCGTGGATCTACAATTTGCATAGATATATGAAATTGGATACGCGCCGATAGTCATAGTCCTTAGGGTCGGAAACTAGGGGATTTCATAGATCGAAATGCGATTCACTCTTGATAAATAATTAAAGACATTTAATTACTTCATTGAGTAGAGTTAGTTTGGTATAACTCGAGAGAGTGTGTTCAATTGAATAGGAAATCTTGTCGGAAGCATATGATCATTATCGAATAAATTAATTAATTAACGAGGGGTAGGTGAACCGATATTCCCAACAAATTCATTTCTTATTGAATCTTACTCAACCATTTTAGACATTTTATTTCATTACTTGATTTTGTATAATTTTTGTTTGCATGTTTATTTGATTTTAGTAGTAATAAAACACCCAATCACTTTTCATTGCTAAAGATCTAATAACTGGAAATAATAATTGTTAAATACAGTCTTCAGTGGAACGATACTCGTACTCCGGTACATTATACTATTACTTGACATCGTGCACTTGCGATTAATTTTTGAGCATATAAAACTATATTTTTATTGAGGATTCCATAGTGCAAGTTTTTCTCGATCAAGTTTTTGGCGCCGTTGCCAGGGACTGTTAATCTACAATTTTATTTTCAATTAATTACTTTAGCATTCTCTATTTTACTTCGTTTGGAACCTTCGATTTCTTCGCAGGTATCTCTCTTGTGCATGCCAAGATCTCTAGAGTCTGAACTAGAGATATTCGATCCCGAGATTGAAAGAACCTTACGTAGGAGACGACAACAGCAGAGGCTTAGAGACATAATGAATAGGAACGAACGTGAGGAGGAGCATCACGAAGATCCAAGGGTCGGAGAGCCAAGGCGTATACCCATGCTTGAGTATGCGCAACCGCCACTTGATGGAGCACGTCCAAGCATAGTGCGACAAACTATCAGGGCAAACCAGTTTGAGATCAAGCCAGCCATAATTCAAATGATACAAAACACTGTCCAATTCGGGGGAAATGTGCTAGATGATCCGAACACTCACATCGCCGACTTCTTAGAAATTTGCTATACTTTTAAATTTAATGGAGTTTCAGATGATGCTGTTAGACTACGTTTATTTCCGTTCTCTTTGCGTGATAAAGCTAAATCTTGGTTGAATTGTTCGTCTGTAGGGTCAATCACAACTTGGGAAGACATGGCTAAGTCATTCCTCTGAAATACTTTCCTCCATCGAAAGCCATGAAGCTGCGAGCGGACATAACCACCTTCTCTCAATTTGAGCAGGAGTCACTCTACGAGGCTTGGGAGCGCTACAAAGACTTATTGCGAAGATGACCTCATCATGAGTTGCCTCTTGGGTTAGTTGTCGAAACTTTTTACTATGGTTTAATTTCATCTAACCGAACCATGATAGATGCTGCGGCCTGTGGAAATCTGTTGAGGAAAACGGCCGAAGAGGGGTATGAGTTACTAGAGGAGATGGCTGCTAGCAGCTATCACCCTCAATCTGAGAGGAACACTCAGCGAAGGAATGCACGAGTATACCAGGTAACTGATTTTTCAGCTGTCATTGCACAACTACAAGCACTTAACAGGAAAATCGACAGCATGAACGTAAACGGAACATCGATGAGCCTGCAAGAGATATTTTGTGAAAAATACGAAGGAGAACACTATGTCAAGGACTGTCAAGACAGTGGTCCTTTTTATGTGCCAGAAGGGGCACCTGTGAATCAAGTAGGAGTCCAAAACCATCCAAAGAATGATCCATACTCAAACACATATAATCCTGGATGGAGGCAACATCCCAACTTCTCATGGGGTGGTCAAAGCAGTCAAAATCGACCACAAGGAGGACAACCATATGGGAAACAACCGATGTACATATCTGATCCTCTTAGGGAAGAGAAGTCCAATTTAGAGCAGATGATGTCCAAGTTCATCTAATATACCGAAACCAGACTCCAGAACCAAGATGCATCCATAAAGGGGCTAGAGAATCAAATTGGACAGTTGGCCAAGATGATAGCAAGTAGAGAGCCGGGCACCTTGCCAAGTAACACAGAGACAAATCCAAAAGAGCAAGTGAAAGCCATATCATTGAGGAATGGAAAAGTGCTTGAACAAGATGAAAAAGAAAAAGAGGATCAAGGAAAAAAAGCGGTTGGTACGCACAAAGGTAAGTTCTCAAACTCTACACCAGCACCCACTGCACAATCCAAAATTTTTATACCTCCTCCTTTTCCTGCAGCATTGAAAAAAGCAAAACTTGATGCGCAATTTGGTAAGTTTCTTGAGGTATTCAAAAAATTGCACATCAATATTCCTTTTGCTGATGCCTTGATGCAAATGACGAGTTATGCTAAATTTCTAAAAGACATTTAGCTAATAAGAGGAAGTTGGAGGATCACATGACGGTAAAATTGACTGAGAATTGCTTTGCATTGGTACAAAACCAGATCCCACCAAAGTTAAAGGATCCAGGGAGTTTTTCTATCCCTTGCATGATTCCTAAAGCTTTATGTGATCTTGGTGCGAGCATTAATCTTATGCCGTTATCTGTATTCAAGAAACTTGGATTGGGCGAGCCTAAACCGACACAGATGTCCTTGCAACTAGCGGACGGATCCGACAAACATCCACGAGGAGTCAAAGAAGATGTGTTGGTAAAAGTGGGAACGTTTACATTTCCTACAGATTATGTGGTGCTTGACAGGGAAGAGGATAGGGAGATACATTTAATTTTAGGGAGACCATTCCTTGCAACTGGCAAGGCCGTGATTGAAGTACAAGAAGGGAAGTTGAGATTGAGAGTGAGAAACGAAGAAATCACTTTTAATATTTTTAACGCTCTTAAGCACCCACTGCACACTAATGATTGTTTTATGGTTGATTCATCAGATTCACTTGTGTGTCAATTTGTGCAGGATGCTATGAAGGACCCATTGGAATCCAAGCTCACTACGGGATTGAAGGAAGATGAACTTGATGAAGAAAAATCTGCAAGAATGGCGTATTGTAATGCCAACCATCAATGGAAGCCAGAAGGGATGAAGTTGGAGGACATGGGGGATCAAAGAGATTTGACCCCTCAAAAATCAAGTATTGAGGAACCACTAACACGTGAGCTAAAACCACGGCCTCCACACCTGAAGTACGTGTACTTAGAGCGTACAAAGCTATCACCTGACAAGCGCATTTGAGAGGGGAGTCACTTTTGTCCCTTCTTTTTATTTCCTGCATTTCGTTTAGATCTTTTTGTTTATTTCAATTTTTGTTGCATGCTTAGGTCATATTGCATCTGTTTTGTTATGCACTATCTGCCTCTGTTCTATCGTCTTTTGCATTGGAGACAATGCTCGACTTTAGTATTGGGGGGTGGATGGGTGTTGCGTCGTCTTTGTCATGTTGGTGCTTTGTTCGTATTTTTCATTGGCATGTAGTTTTAGTTGTTTTGCATATGTTTGTGTGTTAGACGACAGTGTTTGGAGCAGTACATTGTTAGCCAAGGATGATTAGGAAGTGATGAGACATGCCCTGTCTGTCGTGTATTCGCACACCTTTAGCACATACTATGGTAAAGACATAAAGTTTTATTTAAAACATTGGACTCTCTTTGCACAAATGTTAGAACTAGAAGCATGCATGATAAGATGGTGAAAATTTAAAAAACTAAAGTGGGGAACGAAGATGTTTGAAGGTGTAAATTGAACTTGACGACGTTCTCTTGAATCGAGGTATCTATCAGCATCGAAAAAAAGAGAAAAAGATGGAGATGTAAGGTGTGGGGGAGCCGAATAAAGGAATGAAATCCTATTTCTGGCTAAAGATGGAGATGTAAGGTGTTGAGGAGCCGAATAAGGGAATGAAATCCTATTCCCGGCTAAAAATGCAAAACACATGGATTTGAATCTGAAATGAAAAGTTCTAATATAGTCCTTTCATTACTGTATTCTTATTTAAAAAAAAGAAAAAAAAAGTTGCTGATGGATACTGAGTGCAAAGGAATAAAGGAGAGTGATATTTACACTAACATGCTGATTTAAATCTCTGACAATGGTTGAGAATGGATCCCTCTATCATTTGTGATGCTAGGACTAACGACACACACACACGTTCAGGCTTTATTTGAAACAATGTCTAGACAAAGGGAAGTGCGAAGAATTGTGCTTTTGTGTTGATTGACAAGGGAATATGTTGAGTTTCGCTGAGGCTAGTTGATGACTATGAATTCTCTGTCGAGCAACTTTGTGTGTGGGGACCGGATGCTAATCATGTTCTTAATCATCATTGAGACTAATTAATCAATTATAAAACAGGGTCTAAATTTTTTTTAAATGCGGAACGTAGTGAAATAAAACATATATACATCTCAGTATAAAAGTACAAGTCCTGTACCACATACATTTATTCGACTAAGGTTTAACAACTAATCTCAAGTGTCCAAACCCTATCTCTAATCCAAGTTCGGAGCCTCCACTCTAATCACGATCTCTCCTCATCTCCTGGACCCTGAACATGTCCCACTTGTTATCAAGTACACATACAAACAAGACAACAGCCGGATAATTCCGGTGAGAATATAATCCCAGTATAAATCAATGAATCATGCAATCATATGATAAACATAAAAGCATGGACAGATAACAGCAATATATATCAAAAGCTGAAGTATAATCAATATCAAACTATCGAAAATACTCGTAATTCCACGACTCAGACTAGACTCAATGCCTAGCCTAGGGATCCCGGTTTCCAAACATTGGCATTCCATATCAACCAACAATAATAGAAAAGACTCTAGTTCTATCCACGTCGATATAGCATCGATCACCAGTAATAGAAGAAGCTCTGTTTCTATCCACATCAGTATAGTATCGTTCACCAGTAATAGAAGAAACTCCGATTCTATCCACATCGATATGACATCGATCAACAGTAATAGAAGAAGTTATAATAATATCCACATCGATACAGTACTGATCACCAGTAATAGAAGGAGCTATAATTCTATCCACATCGATAGCCAATTATCCGGTGACAGACTATGGCACTACCGCCAATACACTATCTCTTGACATCGTGCAATGTGCCCTGTGACGATCCCACCACTATTAGGCACTTCTGTCATAAGATTACTCGACTAATATCTGCTGTCTATATATCAAGAGAACAAGTAATATCAATCAAATACATGCAAATATCAATGCAATAAAATAAAGTATGTGATTTAGGGAAACTCAAGTCTAAACCGACTCAAGTCGATCTCCCAATACACATTGACTTATACATTTATCTTCTCGCTCTGACGAAGACGAAGTCCTGAATTCAACTCTGTCCATTCTCAATCTGGTAACAACAATACCGAACAGATACAGTATTAGTATATAACTAAGTTCAGCATCTGTTCTGATCAATACTCAAATCAAAACATAATCTGATCAATGCCAATCGACATATGGTATCACAATACAATCTCAACAAATACCAAATCTAATCAATATCAATTTACTGATGTTTTGACGGCATAACAATACAGTCTCAATAATCCCGTCAGTCCCAACATCACAGATATAATACCCGACTTCGTAATCAATATCAGTACACTCATACGCTCAATAACAATACACATCTGATATGAAATCTCAGTCAAATCGAATCCAAAAATCATAACAATTCTATAAACAGTCCGTTCTTTAATCTGACTTCAATTATACGATGTCTACTATGTCAAGAAAATCATATATGACTCATATTAAATTCTGACAACAACATAATTTCAAAACAAGTCAGAACGTAGAAAAACTTACGTCCAGTTGTAGCCTGCGTTGATAGGAACACAGTACTGAAGTCGGATTTAAAATCAAACAGACGGTTCGCTCGTAAATCAATTTCGAAAATCACGAACGGAGCCTTTCCTCGAAGCTTTCCCTTCCCTTGCTTTTCTGATAATTTACGTTTGTATGTATATATATATATATTATATATATATATATATATATATATATATATATATATATATATATACACATGTCGCACATACAAACCAAGTGGCAACTTTACGTTTTGCATGCCTGGCGCATATACGCGCCCAAGTCCCGCGCATATGCGCCGGGCGTTCTACCCTAATTTTGCAACTAGAGTGCTCGCGCATATGTGCGCCTTCCCGCGGCGCATATGCGCGAGGCCTTCTGCACATCTGCCTTGGTACTGGACATGCCGCGCATATGTGCGCACTCACGCCGCGCATATGCGCGGGGTCTTCTGCCAAACCCGCGCATGTGTGCGCCCCAGATCGCGCATGTGCGCGAATGGTACATCCCTCGCACATATTTTGCGTCTTTTCTCTTATTTTCCGATCTAATACTTTTCGTCTATAATTACCTTAATTACTCAATAAATCATTTCAGATTAATCTCAGATTACAGTAATTATACCCAAATCATTTAAGATTACGGAAATCAAATTCTCGGGCCTTACATTGTGTCTCGTTCCATTTTGTCTTATCACCTGTTTTGCTCGAGGGCGAGCAAAAGGTTAATATTGGGGGGTTGATAGAGGTGGATTTTACGTGTTTTTGCGTATCTTGTTATTTCGCATTGTGTTGCATTTATCATTTAGATTTCATGCATTTTGTGTTATTTTAGCATTATTTATGTTTCTGGTTATTTATGAGTTTAGTTGGTGAAAATGCAGGTGAGTTGGGAATGAACAGAAGATTTAAAAAAAATTCGAATGTCATCCGCCCGGGCGCACATTTATGTCCGCCCGGGCGCTTCCAAGATGTGGGAAAAAGAAATTTTGCTAAGACCATCCGCTCGGGCGGAAACTTGTGTCCGCCCGGCGCGCCAAAGAAGAAGAAAAATACAAGATTTGCGAAGACCATCCGCCCGGGCGGAAACTTATGTCCGCCAGGGCGCGCCTGTAATTTTGGAAATAATTTTGGACGATTCCTTTCCTTATTTTCTGAAGGAGGCACGATTTGGGAGATATTCAGACATATTTTCAGAGCCGTCACAAGTTGGAGGGAACTTTTGCGCTTGGAGTTGGAGAGTCGAAGATTTCCGGGCATCGTTCTTCGCGTTTTTCGTCAATTCTAGTATTTCTAATTTAGTTTTCATCTTTAAAATTTGTTTTGTTTAGTTTTAATATGAACTCGAGTAGCTAAACTTTAATATTTGTTGGGATTTAAGGGATCATACCCCAAACTTTGATTTAAATTAATTTACATATCGATTTTTGATTTGTTCTTGATTATACTATTTTTTTATCGTGTTGTTAGAGCGTATCTAACTTTAACAACGTCTTTATATTGCGAGTGAGTTCGAGAGAATAACTTGTGATAGGAACGAGTAGTATAATCCGTGGATCTACAATTTGCATAGATATATGAAATTGGATACGCGCCGATAGTCATAGTCCTTAGGGTCGAAAACTAGGGGATTTCATAGATCGAAATGCGATTCACTCTTGATAAATAATTAAAGACATTTAATTACTTCATTGAGTAGAATTAGTTTGGTATAGCTCGAGAGAGTGTGTTCAATTGAATAGGAAATCTTGTCGGAAGCATATGATCATTATCGAATAAATTAATTAATTAACGAGGGGTAGGTGAACCGATATTCCCAACAAATTCATTTCTTATTGAATCTTACTCAACCATTTTAGACATTTTATTTCATTACTTGATTTTGTATAATTTTTGTTTGCATGTTTATTTGATTTTAGTAGTAATAAAACACCCAATCACTTTTCATTGCTAAAGATCTAATAACTGGAAATAATAATTGTAAAATACAGTCATCAGTGGAACGATACTCGTACTCCGGTACATTATACTATTACTTGACATCGTGCACTTGCGATTAATTTTTGAGCATATAAACTATATTTTTATTGAGGATTCCACAGTGCAAGTTTTGCTCGATAATCTAACTCTACCGGTAAATGCCAAGCTTTGCTAAAAAGCAGCATATAAGGTGTAGTGCCTATAGGTGTCTTATAAACAGTCCCCGAAAACTGCGACAAAACTTGATCCAGTAAAAATTGCACTGTGAAATCCTCGGTAAAAAGTCAATAAAATTCAAGCTCGATATAATCGCAAGTACACGATGTCAAATAATAATATAGTGTACACAATTACAAGTATCGTTCCTCCATAGAGTATATTTCACAATTATTATTTCCAACTATTAAACTTTAGCAACAATGATTTGAATTATTGCTGACCACTAGAATGATTAAATAATAATTAACTAAATGACTCAAGGATTAGATGATGAAATGAACAAACATAAATGATTAATTAAGGATTCAATAAAAAATGAATTTGTTGCGAATCTTGGTCACCATACCCCTCGTTAATTTAATTAATTCGATTCGACAATGATCAATGCTTTTGACAAGACTTCCTAACCAATTGAACACGCCCATCGAGCTATGCCAAACTAATTCGACACAGTGAAGTAATTAATTTTTTTAAATTATTTATCAATGTTGAATTACATGTTGCCCTTTGAAATCCCCTAGTTTTCGATCTATTGGACTATGACTATGAACGTGTATCCGATTTCATATCTCTATGCAAATTGTAATTCCAAGGACTATGCTAATTGTTTCTATCACAAGCTATTCTGCAAACCGACTCGCAATATGAGATTATTACTAAAGTTAGTTACTCTTTAATAATGAAATGCGAAACAATAGCATAATCAAGAATCAATCAAAAGTCGAAAGTTAAATTAACTAAATATGGTTTCGGGGTAGAATTCCCTTAAATCCCAACGAATATGAAAAGTTAGCCCCAAGAATTCATGATAAAAGTATGCAAAACAATATTGAAACTAGAAGTTCTAAACTAGAAATACTACACTTGATAAGAACGAGAAGAACGATGCCCATAAATCTTGAAATTCTTCAACTACAAGCCAATCTTCTCCTCCAAGCTCTTGTGGCTGCTGAAAAGTCCTTATTTTCTTGCCTTAGTCTCGCTCATATGCCACTTTGTAGGCCAAAATTGGTAAGCCTCACCATGATGGAAAGAAATCACGCGCACAAAATTTTCCAAATATGAATTCCACTCGAGCGGTAAGAATCTACCGCCCCAGCGTCGACCACTCTGTCCCGCTTCCTTCAAATAGCAGCAATCGCACCCGAGCGATCAAATTATACTCGAACCCGAGCGATCAAATTATACCGCCTGAGCACCAACCATTCTGTCTCCATCCTGGGAAAATCACTCTTCGCGCTTAAACGGTAAGATCCTACCACCTGAGCGCCAAGAATTTTGCCCAAATTCTCATCTTTTTCTTCTAACTTGATACTTTCCTCCCTATTTCAGTTTCCCGATCATTTCGCCTGTAAATTCCTCAAATACGAGTGAGCCACGATCATGTGCATATGATACTGCTAAAATGAACAAAGTGTAGATGAAATGCACACACACACACAATTCACACACATACAAAACTAATGCAAGAAAATACGTAAAAACGACACATATCAGATGGTAATCGATTGCAAGTGCTTTATCGAATTTAGGAGGTACATTGTTATCAACGTTATCTGCATGACAGTATATTTAGAGACAGCTTCGAGGCTTCCGAAGGTTGACTCGAATACATGAGTATAGCCATCATTATTGTCCAGGATACTCAGGTCCTTGCCCTATCTTATCGATGCAAATAATCACTTATGAAAAATAATGTAATCAAACATATAATTTGGCCTGATTATGATTTGTCATCTAAAAATTAATTTTTAGTCTTAATTCATAAATCTACCTTCTTCGAAAATTGCAAGTTTAGTATTTTGTTCAATGGAGTAGTGACATGACATCGAGAACTTCATAGGAAAAACGACTAAAATTTCAAACAAAACAAAGTTTTCGAACTAAGATTGAAGTTTGCACTACAACAAAAACGCAAAACGACAACGGAAAATCGTTGTAATTGGCAGTGTTGTTGAAAGTGCGCTCAACGAAAACGATTTTAAACTATTGTCGTAGCTATCATATTGCGACAGTGATTTTTTATCGTCGCTAATTATCGACGGTTTCTGACTAAGTCGTTGCTAATTAGCGATGGTTTAAGATATTTCGTCGCTAATTAGCGACGAATTTTGGCTAAGCCGTCGCTAATTAGCGACGGTTTTTTACTAACCCGTCGCAAATTTTTAAACATAATCCGTTGCTAAATTTTTAATTAAAATACAAAAAATTACTTTTTTAAAAATGTTGTCTTTGACCACAAAAAATTCTAAAATACAATGGTTTTCACTAAAAGCGTTGCAAAAAAATAAAAGACAACGATTTTTTCGTAAAATCGTTGTCTTTTATGTGTTGTATATTCAATATTTTCTTGTAGTGTTGACTAGTTAGAAGACTAAAATCACAATTAAACTGAATTACAACATTTGTTTTACAATTCTCCTTTTTACTTAGTGATGGATGAAAAATATATGTTCCAATCATACATCATATACAAACAAAATAGAATGAAACATAACAAGTGGTCAATTTTTAACTAATTAAAGAATCAAAGTGTATATCAGACAAGGTCGATTCTTTGGATCCTTCTTTTCTCCAAATAGAAGGAACAAATGCAAAATTAGACTGATTATCCTAACTGCAACAACATAACTCTCTAATAGCTGGTATATTCTTACACGGAGAAAAATGAACTACGCATGGATGAAAAATCATGCTACTACAACTATATAATCTATAGACGTCCTTGACTGACCAAACTTGAATAACTATATATAATTTACAGATATACATACATTTGGAACAAAGTGAAACATTCTTTGTAATAATTACACTAAAAAATTTGTAGAAACACTACAATTTGAAATCTACTTAATTAGATCATCATGCCAAATTGATTCCTTTTTAAAATATGAAAGCAAATTTAATTTGTTCTACTTATGCGTAATGTTAACAATCAGTTGAAGCGAAGCGGGTTGAGACTGTGAGAACCCGAAATTTTAGCAGTTAGCATTTTGCAGCAGCTAGCAATATTCAGCAGCAATGCAAGAATTTCAGCAGAAGCTAACATTATTCTAGCAGATATTAATATTTCAGAAGCTGATATTTTTCTAGCAGACATGAATTTTTCAGCAGACAGAATCCAGCAGCAGAAGAGTTCAGTAGCGAGATTCCATGCAAATAGCTACTGATTCTGCTTATGACTTGTAACTGAAGCATTTAACATGGAATAAAGGTTGTTAATAGCACATCATGACCATTAATAAGGAGTCTAACAGTAAGAATTTTGTATATAAATAACACGCTCAAGTCTCTGAATTGTTGCTTACACATGTCTTGTGTTATCACTTGAAATTTGAGCTAAGAGTGTGTATTTTCGAGCTGAAAAATCCAGTAGCCAGAGCAAGCAGATTTCAGATTTCAACCAAAATTCCTAACAAATTACTGTAAGTGGGCTTATGTATAAGTATCTTGAAATCAGTTTGATAATTCATTTTTGAAGCAATGTATGTGTATTCTGATCTCTGATTTTTTAAGCACTGAAACTTAGTAAACTAATGGTAGAAATATATATTCTGAAATTTTTCTAAATTCTGATTTCTAATTTCGGATTTCTGGCCTCACCCCTTAGAGGAGAGAAACATATAAGGGACTGATATCATTTTAGTCATGAAATTCACAAACGTGCTCAGTTCTTGTTTATTAAATTTCTGAATTCTGACTTATATTCTGAAACTTGATTCATGTTCTGAAAGTAAAAGTTTCTGTATATTATGTGTATTACTATTTCTATTGAAAATAGTTTCGAAAAATGGGAATTATTCCCACCCCCGCTTACTGAGTGATGATCATATCACTCACCCACCAAATTCATCTCAGATAAGAACGAGGAAGAAATGTTAGAAGAAGAAGAGCAGACTCAGTTCTGGAACTAGTGAAGAAGACTGTTATTTTCAGTTCTAAACTATATTTCTGATGTATTTGTTAAAATAATGTTATGTCTGTTTTATATTTCCGCTACAAAACATTAGTGATTCGAATTTGTATCAGACAATGAATTATTTCTTATTATGAATAAAAGACTGGTTTCTGAATCTTGTACTTCTGATGCTGGTTGTTTTCGAATGTAAATTTGAGTGCAACGCCGGTGTCGATAAACCCTGTCCCTGGGGCGTGACAGAGACGAATCACAGACTTTTTAAATTCCCTACAGTCATAAATAGTCGTGAAATTTTAAACAAAGTGTATGGAATTAAGTCATAAAAAATACTAGTAGAGGACAGTCATAAATAGTCGTGAAATTTTAAACAAAGTGTGAACATTTCTAAAAAATAATAGTCATGAACTCACCATTGAAACTTGAAAATAAGTGAAAACAAAACATTTCTTATAGAAGGGTTCGAGCTTGGGCGGTAACAAATTACCGCTCGAGCGTCAGGTCTCTGGAAGCCTACCCACAGACAGAAAGAGCGGTGCTCGGGCGGTAAAATATTACCGCTCGGGCGCCGAGTCTTCTGGACTTCGTGACATCGAAGCTTAATACTCCTAGCTAAATCATACGAATCGTGAACCAATCCATCGAGACTCATCATAGGACACCACGACACTGACTTGACTCCATAAATGACTCCCCAACCATTACCAAAGAGACGACACACACCAAACAAGCGACAAATCCATAAACTCAAATTTTGACACCAATTGATTCTCACGATTTCTAATGCAACCAACGACTATTGACACGAAACGAAGCATAAAAACTCATCCCAATCTCATACTCCATATACCTAAACACAGCAGCGGTCACCTGACGGTTCCCAACGAAGCTTGCAACAAACAAACTTCGAGAACACATCAATAATTTTCAGAAAACGCAGTTTGAGCAGTCTCACGAAAAACGTAATAACTCACTCAATTTTTATCCAAATATTTCGAATTTACTGTCAAATCGAGGTATTAAAAATTTCTACGATTTTTGTTTTGAAAGTTTTCTCAGAAGCACGATCGAAAAATCGCAGTGTTTAAAAGAACAGCAAAAACGAGATTTTTAGATCCAAAAGCGCTCAAAAATGCAATCTAAACAATTTCTGCTCAAACTTTACACGTCACACATGTATTTTAACGCATAATAAACATCACAACACGGAATATGACGAGATCGATGCAGAAATAACAGAATATACGCGCCTTTTGATGTTAAAATTTACCGAACCGATGATACCGAAGCCGAGACGGAGCGAAGGCTGATCCAGGACGATGGTGGCCCGATTTTCTTGGAACAGAAATGACGAAAAATCGCTGGAAATTATAGAGGGAAGGGGGGCTGCTCTCTAAGCTAAGAACCATAATATTTTCTCCTCTCAAAAATATTAAGAATATGAAAATAGAGTGTGTGTGAGTGTGATAAAACGTGTGTGTGTACTCGGTGTGTGTGTTTAGCTAATTTACGGGATTAGAATATTGCTTAATTAGTGAGTAATAACTAATTTAAAATATTAAACTCTCCCCTAATTATAATAAAAATCTCTAAATTTAAAATAAAGTGCAGACTTGCTAAACTTTAAAAGTTTTAAAATTCTAAAATCACTCCATTAATAATTTAGCTTTAAAATGCTAAACTAAATAAATTATCTAAAATGCCCCATCCGCAACTTAAAAATAAAATACCATGTTTTAAAATTTCCAAAATCGTCACCAGTCTCTATTCCTCGATCACGCCTCGAATAATCGTGTGAAACATGAAACATGAAACACAATTTTAACATGCATCACATAAACATAAATAATTTAAAATAATGCATTTAAATAAATAATGCATGGCTAAAACACATTTTAAATTTAAATAAATGCTTTAATAATTAAGTAATTGTATGGGTTATACGTGTACTGAATTTGGGAACTACAAAATATATATCCCGTTAATTGGGCTAAATTTTATTTTAATTATTTAATTAGTTAAAATTAGATATTAATCCAATAAATTTTTTCTGAGTGATGATAGGTGACTGAATTATTGCTAACATGATGTAGATCAATGTTTGGCACTATATTTGCCTTCCATCGAAAAAATACTAAAAGTGAAGAAAAATCTAAATGTCCGCCTGATAAGCACGAATTATATAGAGTTTTAGGGATTTTATTTTGTCGTATTCGTGCTTATCTGGTGATTTTATTCCGAGTTTTGCGCTTTATTCGTTTTATTATTGCTATTTGCAGGTTTGACCAAATGATGATTAAAGCCAACGAATGAGAAAGAAAGTCAAGCTGCACAATGCCATGTCAGAAACACTCAGAAAAATAGGGAATAAGACAAAGAGCACATCCGGACCCTACACGGACCCCGTGTAAAGGTCCGTGTCTTAGAAGCCCAAGGAAGAATTTTATAGAGCCTACACGGACCCCATTCCTTACCTATACCCGGGGTCCGTGTCCATTATCATCCGAGAATGAAAATCACAGAGCCTACACGGACCTGTATCCGGACCCCTACACGGGGTCCGTGTCTAGTTTTTGGAATTTTTCAAGTTTGCAATCTTGATTTTGAAGATAAAAAAAAAAAAAAAAAAAACTTGTTAATTGTATTACTAATGATCTACCTTAGTGTGCAACATCTAGGGTCACACACGAGATGTTTACATCGCAAAACTAAAGACCCAACTGATCACACAAAATGAATTAGTCTAACTGGTTACGTCAATTGAGCAGTCCAGCTGATTGTCCAGTTGTTAGGTGATTCAGCAGGAAAACCTCAGAAGCCTGGCCAGCCAAAGTAGTGTTCAACTGATGAAGAAATCCAGATGATCAGTCCAACTGAACGAGTTTGATATTAGTTCAACTTACGAGTCAACTAATTTTACCAGCCCAACTGAAAGATCAGTTCCACTGACCAGTTCGAAGCATCAGTTAGATTTTTTCAGTTATGGATGAAGATAAACTCTTTCAAGTGGAATCCAGCTGTACGTCAAGGTACAAAGTCATTATCCAGCCAAAGGACAATAATGGACGTTGCATCAGTGCATTAAAAACAAAATGTTTCAAAAGGGCAGTCGAAAATTCGAGACACAAAGTCAAAGAAACGAATTAAAGACGCAATGGATACAATAAATGAGTCTCAGTGTACGATCAGTTTTCCCGCCTATATAAAGAGAAGATCAGTGCAGACTCAAATATATACAACTTAAGAGAGAAAAAGAAAATGGCACACTTCAAAGTCATATCAGCTTAAGAGAAGCATTCAGCCCAGTCGAGGGAACTCTTTACAGATATATCAGCTTAGATTAGAAGCGTATTTCCCTCAGTATGTGAGAACATCCTTGTTCAGTTCTCACACACACAAACTCTCTCAACCACTCAAATACAGTCTTGCATAAAGACGTTAAACTTGTATATGTAGTCTTTCTCACATAGACATTAAAGAAGTGTTGACTGGAAGGTGCTGCCTTCAGTCTAAGTCTAGGAGTTCACTTTAGGCAGTGGGTAATTTCTAGCTGAGTGGGTCTGTACAAATAGTTGTATAAATCAAATTTTTCTAGTAGATCCTACCCGAGGCGGTAGAAGGAGTGACGTAGGAGCAGTTGAAGTCTCCGAACACCGATGAATTAAATCAAGTTTGATATGAAATCAAGCGGAAAACACTCGAAATAATCATTCGAAGAAACCGATTAAATCTTTTGTAAATCATTTAAAATTTATGCAAGTTGAATGAGCAAAAGTATTTCAGTTGAAGCATTTTATCAAACACTTGGTATGCAATATTTTGATATTTGAAGAACACATAAAATGCTTCAGCAATGCATCTTTAAAATTAGTGAAAATGATAAGTAAATGCAATAAACAAATAGACACGAATTTGTTTATGGATGTTCGGAGATTTCAACACTCCTACGTCACCCCTTCTTCACCTTGGGAAGGATTCACTAGAATACTTTGATTTATACAACACCTTGTACAAACCCATTCAGCTAGGACTTACCCACTGCCTAAACTGAACTCCTAGCACTCAAGATTGTAGGCAGCACCTCACAATCAGCATATTGTTTAATGTCTCATATGCAAAGAATACATACACAAGTTTTACGTCTTTGTGCAAGACTCACTCAACTAATCTGTGAACTTCAACTCTCTCGTATATGTGTGAGTGATCGTGTGTGAGGAATATATCAGTTACAGTGTACATCTCAAATGTATCCTCACACAAGGGCTTGTGCTCTCAACTAGCTGTTATATTCATGCTAACTGCCCATGCTTTGAATCTCATTCAAAAGCTCTTGTTTGATCTTCAATATGTTGTATTTATAGGCTCCAACACTGATATATACGTTAGACACAAGAATATGACCGTTGGAAAGTTTCTGTACTGTTTTTGGAATTGCAACGGTCAAATTCGTTTTGCTGGACATTTTCCCGACTGGTCAACTCTGGTCAACTGGTCAACTCTGGTCAACTCAACTGGTCATTCAGTTGGACTGGTTCAGTTTCAGTTGGTCAGCAGCTGGTTCAGTTCAGTTGGTTGGTCAGCTGGTCAGCAGTTGGTTCAGTTGGTTCACTTTCAGCAGGTGTGCTGGAAATCAGTCTAGCTGATTTCAGTTTGTGCAGAACCAGTAGCTTCATCGTCATTTATCAGCATCGTAAGCTTCGATTCAGACTTTGACTTATAAGAATGATTTATAGAACTTTGTCTTATCTTTCCAACGCATACTGAATCGCTTCGTTTCAATAACCGAGCTGAGAGATATGACCAAAATACGGACAGCTGCTCAAACACCACTGATTGCTGTTCTCGTGTGATCAGTTCGGTAATTGAATGATCAGTTAGACCATGATAACATCCGATTTTGCCCAACTGACGTGAAATACGATTTTGTTCCAAATTGAGTTTTCTAATCATTCCAATTTGAGGATTGTCATTTCAATCATCCAGATGGGATATATGATCAAAACACCGAAGCTCGCCAGAAATTCAGTTTGTGCAAAATTCAGTTTCAGCTTGCTTCTTGTGTTTGCAACTTCACACTTGAGTAAATATGTTAGAAACACAATAACAAGTTTTGTTAACATCAAAATCAAGATTGCGAACTTGAAAAGTTCCAACAAAAACTAATCTGTCTTCCTTCGGTTAGTCAGTTTACATAAGATAAAATGCTTTCTAATTTAACAGTCTTGTTCACGAAGGATTACTTCGAGTTTCTTCCGCTTGGTTTTTAACCAAACTCGATTTAATTCATCAGTGTTAATATTCTTAGAACACGAGCTATTGCAGCTCATTGGAGAATATTTTGTTTGAAGCATCCCAAAGATGTTGAGCAAACGATCCTTCAATTTGTATCAGAGCAGGTTGTTCTAAGAAGAACATTTGAAGAAAAATGTGTTTTAAAATGTGTTACTTTAAAATATTCTTAAAAGCTATTTAAAAATGTTTTATACGATTTTCAAAACTATTTGAAAATATTTATATGTCGCTCTTTGGTAAAGAGTTGAGAGGATTGGCTCTGCGCCTAATATTGCAGCCACTTCTTTAGACTCTTTACTTAGGGGTTTTAATTAGCCTGCAGGGGACTGAGAATCATCTGTAAAGATGCACAGCTAAATTGCTCCTTGAACAAGTCTTCAGTTTCTAGCCTATCAGGCAAGCTGTTCTTCAAACGAAACTCATCCATGCTGGGACGTTGGATGATTATATCACCAGCTGCATTCCAGATTAAGCCTAGTCAGAGTCTGCTCGACCAGTTAGTCTGCTAAGAAGATCAAGTTGAAGCAGTTTAACTCTTTTCTCTAGCAAAATGAACTCACAACCGATGCAGCAGTTCAAGTAGTCAAGCAAGTAGTTGATGGTATATCCAGTTCTGTATCACAAACCAACTGATATCTGATTTTGTTTAAAATATGCTACCGTTGTAGCAATCTTTCTTTTTCAACTGATGTATGAACTCAAATGTAAATACAAGGAAATTTATTTAAATAAACATCATATTTGTTCAGCTGTGTTTTTTTATTACTGAATGGATATTTACAAATCTTTTGTCTACATTGCTTGAATAATTATAATCTCTGAATGAATGACTATATACGTTTTTTTTATTATGTTTCTGAGGGGGAGCTTATTGTCTTTCTCTCAATCTAAAAGTATTATCAATCAGTTTTAAAACTCAATTGTTAAGAAAAATTCTTTCATTTTCATCAAATGAAAAATTAATTTCTTAATTTTGTCCATCTCTTTTAAAAGGTTTTAACTTAGTTTTGGAGATGGAGCTTTTGGTTATTTTAATTTCATTAAATTCAGTTATAAAGGGGGAGCCTTATATGATATTTGAACTTGCTAACCCTAGAACTGAATATATTGCGCTTAACTGCTCAGGTTTTGTAATCATCAAAAAAGGGAAATTGTTGAAACTTTTCAAGTTCGCAATCTTGATTTTGATGATAACAAAACTTGTTAATTGTGTTACTAATGATCTACCTTTGTGTGCAGCATCTAGGATCACTCACGAGATGTTTACATCGCAAAAATTAAGACCCAACTAATCGCAAAAAATGAATAAGTCTAACTGGTTACGTCAATTGATCAGTCCAGCTGATTTTCCAGTTGTTAGGTGATTCAGCAGGAAAACCTCAGAAGCCTGGCCAGACGAAGGATTGTTCAACTGATGAAGAAACCCAGCTAATTAGTCCAACTGAATGAGTGTGAAATAAGTTCCACTGACGAGTCAACAGATTTCACCAGCCCAACTGAAAGATCAGTTCCACTGACCAGTTCGAAACATCAGTTAGAATCTTTCAGTTATGGATGAAGACAAACTCTTTCAAGTGGAATCCAGCTGTACGTGAATGTACAAAGCCATTATCTAGTCGAAGGACAATAATGAACGTTGCATCAGTGCATTAAAGACAAAACGTTTCAGAAGGGCAGTCGAAAAGTTGAGACACAAAATTCCAAGAAACGAATTCAAGATGCAACGGATATAATAAATAAGTCTCACTGTACGATCAGTTTTCCCGCCTATATAAAGAGAAGATCAGTGAAGACTCAAATATAAGCAACTTAAGAGAGAGAAAGAAAAGGGCACGCTTCAAAGCCATATCAACTTAAGAGAAGCATTCAGCCCAGTCAAGGGAACTATTTACAGATATATCAGCTTAGATTAGAAGCGTATTTCCCTCATTGTCTGAGAACATCCTTGTTCAGTTCTCACACACACAAACTCTCTCAACCACTCAAATACAGTTTTACACAAAGACTGTCAAACTTGTATATGTAGTCTTTCTCACATAGACATTAAAGATGATGTGTATCCACGTACGAATAAAAAGAAACACAATTAAATATGATTCGCGCCCTCAATTTAATAACGAACAAGGAATTCGTGTTTTCCCGATCTTTTGATTCAAGCAATACGTGATTTTCACCTCTAAACTATGACAAGTTTAGCAACAAATAATCACACAGAAATAGTTGAAAAATCAAAAGAACTTTCAAAGAACATGTCCTTGACAATCCGTATGAGATCAACCGACAAACGCCACAAAGTAAAACTTTGATATGTTTGATTTTGATTTACAAAGCAAAGTCTTGAAAGTGTTTGAGAGAAACTCAAAAGTTTGTAAAAGCTCAAAATAATATCCCCTTTATATATAAAAAAAGATACTAATATCTAGTTACCAAACAAATCAAAATTGTAAAGAAGGAAAAAAATCTCACCCAAACGTTAAGGACACGGACCCCGTGTAGAGGTTTGGAAGGAGGTCCATGTAGACACTGTCTTCACGGAAAAACATAGGACACGGACCCCGTGTATAGGTCCGTGTAGACTCTGGATTTCTTCATTCTCGGGTGTGATGTACACGGACCCAGTGTACAGGTCCGTGCTCGGGTCCGTGTAGCCATGGTCCTTCAAAAATATGCTTGAATAATATTCCTTTGGTCCCCAAACGTACTCCCATGCAGCTCGAGCCCTTATCCCTTGATCATTACTCCTTGTATCGCCTCTTTGAATTTCTTTAGTCGTCCTCTCGTGATTGGTCCCTCCGACAACTCTAAAGGATCGCATGCTTTTCTTGGAGCTTGATCACCCATGTTAGTATCAAAAGAAGTGTTGACTGGAAGGTGCTGCCTTCAGTCTAAGTCTAGGAGTTCAGTTTAGGTAGTGGGTAAGTCCTAGCTAAGTTGGTTTGTACAAATAGTTGTATAAATCAAAGTCTTCTAGTGGATCCTACCCGAGGCAGTAGAAGGGTGACATAGGAGCAGTTGAAGTCTCGAAACATTCATAAACATATCTTGTGTATTTAACTGATTAACTATTGCTTTCAAACTGTTTTGATCAATTTGAGTATTCGTCAGTTCAGTTGTCACAATAACTGAACTGAAGAATGCAAAAACTAATACGTCTTCCTTCGGTTAGTCATTTTACCTAAAATAAAATGCTTCCTAATTTAACAGTCTCCTTCACAAAGGATTACTTCGAGTTTCTTCCACTTGATTTTTAACCAAACTCGATTTAATTCATTGGTGTTAATATTCTTAGAACACGAGCTATTGCAGCTCATTGGAAAATATTTTGTTTGAAGTATCCCAAAGATGTTGAGAAAATGATCCTTCACTAGTGTTTCTCGGACAGAGTTTTACAGAGTGTACTCGGACCCGTACACGGATGTCAACATGGGGTCCGTGTCCTTACTATCAACATGAGATTTGGCGAAGATTTGTTTGCAGATTTGGGAGAAGATATCAAATAAATATAAAAATAGAAGATGAAAGAGGGGGACCGAAGATAGGAGGGGACTTTTGAGCGTTTGTGATATTGTAGAGAATTGCAGAGAAGACGGCGACGGCTTGGGAGAAAAGAGAGAAAACCGCACTTCACACGCAAGATTCGCGCACCATCGCTGAGATTTTCTCCTCTCTTGTTTTCTTATTTTCATTCATGAATTCGAATATTAGATTTTCTTCTAGTTTAAAATTTATGGAGTAGTTTTTATTGTGATCGGGACCACGATAGGACAAACTTTTGATCTTGTTTATTCACTGGATTATTTGATTTATGAATTAATTTCATGTTATTGATTAATGTTTGCGTAATTTTCGTTCTTTTAATTTGGCCAATTATTTACATGTCTGTCACTCGATCTTGACTCGAAAGAGAATAGATTGAATTTAGCTTCAAAATATTAATCAACACACGGTTAAACCGACTATAAATATTATTTGGTTTCAAGGTGCGATTTTAGGCGACAACTGTGATTCTATCGTTGAATAATGCGTTTTTATTTAACTAAATTCAATTAGAAATAGTTGGACCGTTAAATAAAAATACGATTATAACTTCTAGAAATATATTTATAGATTAAATTAGAGAATTTCATCGTGACATCAATAATCTGTGGTTAATTAATTCTAATGTGTGACATTAATCGAATTTTGGTCCGTTGTACATTCCCGGTCATTTTGTTGAATTTAAAAATTTCCCAAGTTTCAACCTGTTCTGCAAATTCGATCTTAGTTATGAATTTAGAATAATTTAATTAGTTTAAATTATCATCAAATCACTTGTTATTGTTTGCCTAGATTAAATCGAATAATTTAAATCTTAGTACTTAAATAATAGTCTATGTGGGATCGATACCTTGATTTATCGTCCATTCACTATAACTTGACCTAGTCCCCTTGCTAGGGTTATTCCCAACCGAATTCGTCGGTCAAGTTTTTGGGCCTGTTGCCGGGGACTATCTGTTTAATATTAGGATAAATTATTTATTTGAGACTAGGCATTTATTCTTAGTTCTTATTTTATTTTTATTTTTTTAATTTTAGCATTTTACTTAATTCTGGTTCAAATTTTTACACTCTTTAGGAGCTTGAATTGTGCACTCAAATTTTGATTGCAGGAGTTTAACTCATGTTATGTGAGCCGTGCTCAAGGCTTCGAAAATCTAGTGCCACTTGATTTAGAGATTGAAAGCACTCTCCTCCAAATCCGTAGTGCTCGAAGGAACCACAACTTGGCTCTTGAATTCGAATCTGAAGAGGAATCTGAAATAGACCTTAAACCAGAATCCGAAGACATGGCTGGAAAAGAGGATGATCGTACTTTAATGGAGCTTCATCGACCAGCGTTTGGAGGTTATGGCTCTATTATTGTCCGCCCTACAATTCAAGCGAATACATTCGAACTTAAGCCGGCCATCATCCAGATGATTCAACTCCATGTCAAATTTGGAAGGATCACCTTCTGAAGATCCCAAATGCACATGTGGAGAATTTTCTGTCGATCTGTGATACAATCAAGTGCAATGGGGTGAGTACTGATGCCATTCGTCTCAGACTATTTCCATTCTCCCTGCAAGTAGAAGCTATGGAGTTGCTTCGAGACCTTCCTGCTGGTTCTATTACTAAACTTGGATGGATTAGTCGAGGTCTTCATGCACAGGTTTTTCTCCCAACTAAGATTACACAATTGCGAAATGAAATCACATCGTTTAGACAGAGAGATGGGGAATCATTGAATTCAGCATGGGCAAGGTTTAAGAAGATGTTGAGAATGTGCCCGAGACATGATTTTTCGAGAGTCCGGCAGGTTGAGACGTTCTACTACGGGGTGGATCCATCTGTGAGATCTATGCTTGATGCAGCAGCGAACGGTAGCCTATACAGGAAAGCACCAAATGCAGCACTCAAAATCATAACTAATATGGCAGAAAGAAATGTAGGCTGGCAAGACAACCGAAGGGAGAAGAAAGTCGGATTCATTGAGATGGATGCTGTGACAGCGATCACAATAAATCTTAATGGGTTGAGACATCAGATTGCACAGTTACAAAAAAATAGATCAATACCAGTCAAGCCAGTGAACAAATTTAGGGAAACACCAAAATAGTTGGTGGATCATCTAGTGACATGCAATTCATGCCAGATATTTCTAGTGAGGGAATATAGTGCTTTGGAGGGGACCCAGTGAACTATGTGGGAAACCAAGGTGGGCATCAATATAATCCGTACAGTTTCTCATATAACCCAAGCTGGAGGAATCATCCGAATTTTGGGTGGAGGCAATCAGAAAATGATGTTGAGCAACCATATTTCACCACAACATTCTACGCAACAAAATCCTCCTCACCAACCAACTAAACCTCCGTAAGGTACTGGACCTTCTATGCCACCCGGTTTCAAGACACAGGGATAGCAAGTCAAATCTTGAGGATATGCTCGCAAAGTACATAGCCGGGAATGAGATGAGATGGAAAAATCATGATGCCATGATGCAAAGGGTAGAGACTCAACTAGGGCAGTTAGCGACACAAATTTCTACATGAGCTCGGGGTTCACTACCTAGTGACACATAAAAGAATCCGAAGGGTGTCATTTCAGTCACGGTTACATCTCCCATAAAGCAAGAGGTAGTTGATGTTGAGGAAAATGTGAACGAAAAGGGGTCATCCAAGGAAAGGTTCAAGGACGCAAAGGAGAAAGGTAAGTCTCTAAACTCAAACCCCACTATTGATATTAATTCACTCCTGTTTCCCCAAAGAGCAAAGAAACTGCAACTGGATACTCAATTTTCAAAATTTATTGAGATTTTCAAAAAGATGCACATCAATATCTCATTTGCATAGGTTTTAGCTCAAATGCCCTCCTATGCTAAATTTCAATAAGATATTTTATCGAACAAGAGGAAATTAGTGGACTTTGAGACGGTTAAGCTTTCAAAGGAATGTTCTGCAATTTTACAAAATAAATTACCGCCAAAGCTTAAGAACCTAGGTAGCTTCTCTATTCCTTGTACCATAGGAACTTCGTTTTTTGGTAAAGATTTATGTGATTTAGGTGCAAGCATTAACTTGATGTCCGTACTCAAGCTTTGAGAGGTTGAAAATAGGTGAGGTAAAATCAACTACAATTTCCCTACAATTAACTGATAGATCTATTAAATACCCTAGGGGAGTTGTAGAGGATGTGTTGGTAAAAGTTGACAAATTCATTTTTCCGGTTGATTTTGTTGTGTTAGACATGGAAGAGGATCGAGAGATCCCTCTTATTTTACGGAGATCATTCTTAGCAACCAGAAGGGCCTTGATAGATGTGCATAAGGGTGAGCTAGTTTTAAGACTGAATGATGAGAGTGTGATATTCATTTTTTTTCAGTCCATCAAATACCCCAATGATACATCTGATAGTTTTAGAATTGATGCTACTGACGAGTTTGTTGAGTATGGTTTGCAGGGATTAATTTGTGAGGATCCTTTGGCGGTTTGTTTGACCCATTCATGCCCGCAAGAGTTGGGAAGTCAAGAACTGGACGAATGTATTCAGTATCTGGAAGCAGGCAGACCGATTTCAAAAATGAAAAACTCTAAGATTGGGGAGCTTGGGCATATCCCAAGACCTTTAAAATCATCCATTGAAGAAGCCCCAATTTTAGAGATGAAGCATCTTCCTTCTCACTTGAAATATCTATTTTTCCTTGATAAGGACAAACTGCCGGTGATAGTTTCCTCTAATTTGACAGGGACGGAAGAAGAAAATTTGTTGCGAGTTCTGAGGAAAAATATCAAAGTCATAGGTTGGAGTATTGCAGACATCAAGGGATTAGTTCTTCCAAGTGCATGCACAAAATTCTGATGGAGGTCGACCAAAAAACATCTACCCAACCTCAAAGGCGTCTAAACCCAGCTATGCAAGAGGTGGTTAAGAAAGAGGTGATAAAGCTACTGGACCCAGGTATTATTTACCTGATTTCTGATAGTAGGTGGTTAAGTCCAGTACAAGTTGTTCCGAAAAAGGGTGGGATCACGGTCGTAAAGAATGAGAGCAATTAGTTAATTCCTACCAGAACTGTTACAGGATGGCGTGTTTGCATTGGTTATAGAAATCTTGATGACGGTACCCTTAAATACCATTTTCCCCTCCCTTTTATTGATCAAATATTGGAAAGGTTAGCTGGACATTCTTTCTACTTCTTCCTAGATGGTTATTCGGGTTATATGCAAATTCTGATTGACCCTGAAGATCAGGAGAAAAACACATTTACCTTCCCTTACGGGACATTTGCATATAAAGGAATGCCATTCGGTCTATGTAATGCACCAGCAACTTTCCAATGCTGAATGATGGCAATTTTTCACGACATGATTGAGGATTTTATTGAAATATTCATGGATAATTTTTCTGTGTTTGGCTTTTCATTTGATACGTGTTTGATTAACCTGTCTAAAGTCTTAAAGAGATGTGAGGAGTCAAATTTGGTTTTAAACTGGTAAAAATTCCATTTCATGGTGAGCAAGGGAATTGTTTTGGGGCACAAAATTTCAGAAACTGGGATTGAAGTTGATAAGGCAAAAATTGAAGTAATTGAAAAACTCCCATCCCTAGCAAACATCAGAGGAGTGCGTAGTTTTCTAGGCCATGCAGGGTTTTGTAGACACTTTATAAAAGATTTTTCTTGCATTGCTAAGCCACTAACCAATTTGCTGATAAAAGATGTGCACTTTGATTTTTCCGATGAGTGTGTACAGGCATTTCAGGTTTTGAAGGAGAAATTGATCACCGCACCTGTGATGATAGCACCCGATTGGGGGTCACTATTTGAGGTGATGTCTAATGCAAGCGACAGAGCTCTAGGGGCAGTGTTGGGACAAAAGAGGGAGAAATTATCCATGTCATCTAGTATGCTAGTATGACACTGTCAGCTGCCCAACTGAACTATGCCACTATAGAGAAGGGGCTTCTTGCTGTGGTTTTTGCTCTGGATAAATTTAGATCATATTTGATGGCTGAAAAAGATGAAAACCAAGGCTAATTCGCTGGATTATTCTGTTGTAGGAATTTGACTTGGAGATAATCGATAGGAAGAGGACAGAGAGCCAAGTTGCATACCATGTCTCGCGTTTGGAGAAGCCAAATCAAGGTGATGAAATTATTCGCGATGATTTCCCGGATGAACAACTTTTTTAGGTCCATAGTTCACCATGGTATGCCGATTTTGTTAATTATCTATCCAGTAAGTTCATCCCTCCCCACTTTGCTTATCAGCAAAAGAAGAAATTTTTCTCAAACTTAAAATATTATTTGTGGGAGGATCCTTATTTGTTTAAAATATGTGGAGACTGTTATAGTCCGGAGATGTATTCCCCAGGAAGAGGTAAGTGGAATTTTGTTTCATTGTCATGCTAGTCCTAGGACTGCGTCAAAAGTCCTCTAGTCTTGTTTTTATTGGCCTACTATGTTTAAGGATGCGCATGAATATGTCACAAAATGTCCAAATTGCCAGCGCACATGTAATATCTCTAGGAGACAAGAATTGCCTCACAATAGTATTTTGGTGTGTGAGGTATAGATTTCATGTGTCCGTTCCAGTTTCTTTCAGGAACAAGTATATTTAAGTGACTGTAGATTACGTGTCTAAGTGGGTGGCGGCACTTGCATGCAAAACTAATGACTCTAGGGTTGTCATTCAATTTCTCATGAAAAATAGTTTCTCACGTTTTGGCACACCTCGAGCCATTATTAGCGATAGGGAGACTCATTTTATAATCATTAATTTGAAAGTCTGTTGGCTAAGTATGGGGTCCGACATAAGGTGGTCATAACTTATTGATACCCCATGGATGAGCCCATTAACCCTGGCCCATCCCTAGCCCAAATGGAAGACAGGCCCATCAAGGGCCCAGGTATTCTCTTATAAATACCAGGTTTGATTGTTAATTCATTCATTCACTATATTGTATTCAGCAGCACCCTTAGCTGCTCCCCCTTATATCCTCAGTCAATGACTTGAGCGTCGGAGGGGATACGCCAGGACACCCTCCTGGCCCCCTCTTAACGGTCTTTTTCATGATTTCAGGCTCAGGATCATTTCCAAACCCTGCGTCTGTACTAGTGACACTTGCTGGGAGCGGACCCTAAATTTTCCGTGAGTATCACTTATCATCCTCAAACTAGTGGCCAAGTCGAGGTATCGAACAGAGAACTTAAACGCATTCTTGAGAAGACTATCGGTGCTTCAAGGAAAGAATGGTCTAGAAAACTCGACGATACACTTTGGGCTACCGCACTTCTTTTAAAATTCCCATTGGCATGTCTCCTTTTAGATAATTGTATGGAAAGTCGTGTCACCTACCCATAGAAATTGAACATAAGGCTTATTGGGCTACTAAATTCTTGAATTTTGAAGCTAAAGCCACAGGTGACGAGAGAGTGGATGCAACTGAATGAATTGGATGAGTTTAGTTTAGATTCTTAAGAGAACTCCAAGCTTTACAAGGAAAAAACCAAATGTTGGCATGATCAGAACATCGTTCATCGATAATTTGTGGTGGAACAACTAGTAATGTTATACAATTCTCGCCTAAAGTTGATGCCAGGTAAGTTGCGCTCACGGTGGTCAGGACCATACACCATCACGCAAGTTTTTCCTTACGGAACAGTAGAGATCACCAGGGAAGCAACTGGAGCATTCAGGGTGAATGGACATAGGCTGAAGTTTTATAATGGTGGTATTATGCCTGATGAGTCGACCACCGTGGATCTGCAGAATCCAAACGGAATAAAAGGAGTAAAGTCAGGCTATCGACTATAAATTTAGCGCTTGCTGGGAGGTAAGCCAGTGTTTAGTTTTATTATTCCTTAATCTTTTATTTTAGTTTTCTTTCTTTTGTTTTATGCATATATCGTGAGCTAATATTTGCGAATGGCGGTGCAGATAGTTTATTCACTAGCGGTGGATTTCTCAAGTGTGAGGATTCTATTAGGACCAGCAGAATGAGAACGTCAAATAGGCCAAGTAAGATTATGTACAATTCTTGCATCTTGTGTGCTTGTCGAATTTCAGTTCTGATGTGTAAATTTATAGAATTGTACATTCCTGGCTTCGCATGTGTTTGGTTCGTAGTATGTGAAGGGTATTGTTAAAAAAAAGAATTTCGATTTCCAGGATGTACACGGATCTATCCCCGGACTCCTACACGAGGTCCGTGTCCAACTCTTCCCAAAGTTCTGATTTCCAAAGTAGACACGGACCCTATCCTGGACCCATAGAAGGGGTCCGTGCCTTCAAATTTTTTAGTAGATTCCGAATAAAATTTCGACTTCCCTTTTCCAAATCCCTAAACCCCCAAATTCGTTTCTCCTCCACCGCCACACCCTACAGAATCGCCGCCTCGCGCAGCCTCATGCCGGCTCTCGTGGCCGTTCCCCCTTCCACTACACACCTCCACCACACACCATCATCACAGCCCCTCATCCACCGTCACAAAGCCTCCCCTCGCCGGCCGCTTCCACCACTTCGTAATAACGTCCCATTTTATTCCGGGTAAGCGTGGTTGTACCTTGCTTCCAATATTCGCTTTTCCGAATTGGTGATTTTGTGCCACCCGTATGATTATTGCACGTTAGTTCGATTATTGATTGGGTGTTTACTTTCGATTATTGGGTGTTGGACTTGGTTTGTGTCAAGGTTTAACTGTTGTTACTTTGCGGGAATCAGTTGTTGGGTTGTTGTGGTTGATTTATTGAGGTGTTGGGATATAATTGCTTGAGTCAAAATGCCTCCTCACAAATAGAGTAGTAAGTGAGCACGGGCGGTGCCGCCTCATCTTCTGGTACCGATAGGTTGGCATTTGATGCCTTTAAGTTCCCTAGCCAAGATAATTTTGATTGGTACTCGGCACTTAATGGGAACTCCGTGATCGTTGAACGTTCCATTCATCCTCGGATAGATCACGAGGTGCCACTCAGGTTAGAGTTTGATAAATTCGGTTGGGAAGCTCTCCTGGATATCACCGGCCCTTATTACCCTGACTTGGTTTAGAAATTTTATGCGAATTTCGAGAAAAATACAAGACCGGGGTGCAAAACATACGTACTACCATCAAAGAGGTTAATATTGAGTTAACCAACGCTTCGCTGGCCGCTATTTTTAATGTCCCCAATGACGGGCCTCCGGTGGTTTTTAATCAGTTGGAACTTTTCTTGTCGGATATCACTTTCTGGATCCCTCAGGCTCGGATCCGTCTACATTATTTAACATCCCCAACCGGCTCCCGCTCCAGCGTCCTCCCGACGTCCCACCCGCTGCTGGATCGCCTCATCTATTACTTCACGGGGGCCACTATCATTACGAGAAAGGCCAGGAACAAAGAGGTCCGCCATATGGATCTATACTTCATAGACAAGATGTTGAATGGATTGGGGGCCATTCCTGCTATTCCCGTGGCATCAATCATGATTTCCCATATGCGTTCAAGTCGCCCATATTGATCACACAAAGAATAGGATGCCACATGCACCCTTTCCTATCTTCATCTCGCGGATTTTTGCGGCCCATGATGTCGACCTCACTGGTGAGACTTCCTTCCTGCCTACCTCTACACTTATGCTCACAACCCAGGCCATGCAGGACATGTACTTCCTTTTGCGACAGGTTGCTTGGTACCGTAACCTCGGGAGTCCACATATCAGTCTCCATTCCTGTGACCCACCGGTTCCTCCCCTACAGCCGATGAGCGAATCTGGGAAGATCGAGAGGCGGAAGAAGCGGCATTGGATGCCCGAGCAGAACCTCAGGTAGATTTGCCACCGAGACAGCACGCCCCGAGAGGTACTCGTCAGGTCTTCTCGGCCATATTTGATTGCATGGACGACTAAGCACACGATTGGCTCGACTAGAGCAACATGCCAGGACGCAGTCGTATTTCGATGATATCTATGTGCCGCCTTTTGACAGATCCACACTGGATGACTTGAGGATTTGGACGTGGGCTCTGATGACGAATAGTGTAGCTTCATTATTTTAGGTCTTATGGAGGATTTTCTCGGTTTTCACATTTTGTGCATTTCAATATTCTCTTTTGGATTTATTCGTGTGCTTGAGTACTTGTCCTATTCCTTTTTACGTTTCTTTGTGTATTCGATGTCGTTCTTTTCAGGAGTTGATGAGTTATACCCCATTTTCACCACTTACTCGACATTTTTCCAGGGAAGTATTTTTTCTTTAACTCTCTTGTTAATTCATTTTTAATCACGTCACACTGATAGTAGTGTCGATTTCAAGTGTAGGGGTGGGTTAGTTTTGTTACACATTGTTGCACAGCACGTAACAACACTTTTCACGTAAGATGGGACTATATCTATAGAATGAACTCTTGTTTTACTTGATAACCGGACTAACTTGTTAAATTTTGGATCACCCGAGAAACCGTTTCATGAACTGTATTGAATGAGATAAGTCGTAGTTTCAAGGAGAGATTCAGACTTTATCCAGTTTTGTATTGACAATTCATTCCATGCATGTGGTCAGACTTTTGATCATTAATGGTGAATTGGTTGAAGGTGAACTTAAAAAAATGGAAACAACCTAGAACTTGTCTGATTAGCCGTCGAAGAAAAAATACGAACGATTGTGACTTAAAGATGATTTAGGCGATCTTTGGACTGTTTGAGCCTTTCAAACCTACCCGATACATCATTTATTGTCTTTAGTAACCCTTCTTGAGCCTGTAAAAATCGAATGGTGTGTGTCAATGACACACAATTAGACCTCATTCGTAATTTATTCGATGTCCCACATCAACCACCTAAATCTTAGCCTATACTCTTTTGTCTTACCCAAACTTTGAGAGAAATAAACCCTTCGAGCGCTTTGAAATATTCCACAACTCAAATGTGAGGAAAAGACAAATTTGAAGGAGTTGTTGAATTACCCGTGTAATAGCCTAGCCCGGTGTACGGTACGGTTTAAGTTTCGTATGTTTATTGGGATATTTGATTTAGATATTAGAGTTGTGTTTATGGGTTATAGTATGGTTGGTTATCATTATTTTGTGGCATTGTTGATGCTCGTTGTTGGTAGTTGTATTGTATCAGCGTTTCGGTTCGATTTTAGTTGCGTTAGATTTTGTCTTGGCCGAGAGGGGACCGCACCCGCGGTCCTTGCAGAAGCTCACCCGCGGTCTTGTGCTTCAGAATTTGATGTTTTTCTCGTAGCTTCACCGCACCCGCGGTGTATTGGTACCGCACCCGCGGTGATGGCACCGCACCCGCGGTAAGTTAAGGACCGCACCTGCGGTCGTCATTTCCAGATTTTTGGTTGGTTTTCCGTGAGCTTAGCGCACCCGCGGTAGAGGTAAGAGCGCACCCGCGGTTGCGCACAGTGAAGTCGTGTTTCGAGATTTTAAGTGATATAATTGGATGATTGGTTCACTTTACTCATTTCTTTTCCCTCTCTTCTCGATTTTGCTCTCAAGGGTGACCTAGGGTTCCATTTTATTTCAATTTCTTTCTTTGATCCAAGCTCTTAGTTGGTGATTTGAGTTGAGATTGAAGTTCTTCTTGGTGCTAGGAAGCTAAGGTAAGCTTTTGGTATGGTTATTTCTTGGTTTTGGAGTGAGAGATGATATGGGTTTGTTGGATGTGTTGGTTTTATGGATTAATTGACATGGGTTTTTGATTATTGGGTTATTGATGGTGTTATTTATGGGTTATTGTGTAGGATTGCTATCAAAGGATTAGAATCAAGAGATTGCAAGTGTAGTAAGTGGAATCTCATTTATTGTGCTCACATGATAATATATGTATGGTATTTCAATGGTTTTAATGTGTTATTCCCTTCATTTGATTCATGTTTATGTATTGATACACTTGTTATATATATTGAAGGCATTTTATGTCTCAATTATTGAAAAAGGGAATACAAGAGAAAAGAGTTTACAAAGTGTTTGTTTAAATTTCAAAGAGAGAGTTCAAATTGATTTATGGATTGATAGATACATAGTCAGAGATTGCATGCAATTAGTTGATCAACGACCATAGGCTTATATCCCTCATAGTTGTCGATTTATATCGATGGGATACAGGTACAGAGACAGAGATACTATATAGATATCAATCCAACACAGAGAAAAGAGAAATATCATCTTATTGTTATGCTATGCTTTATTATCCACATTTCAGAGTTGATGGTATTTACATTTTTAAAGCTATGATTTTCAGAGTATGCTATGTCTATTGCTATGTAAGAGTTCCACTTGCTGAGTTTTATTCTCATTTCAGTTATTTCATGTGATGTAGATCAGAGTGACGGGCCAGGACGTTGATTATGGGCCGGAGTCATATGCAATAGAGAAGGAGGAAGATGATATTTGGTTGGTATTTTTGGACATGATCATAAATGATATTTTGTATTTTTGTTATATCATTTAAATGATCATGTAATTACTTTTGATTGAAAATATTTTATTGTAATGTAATTTGAATCCTTCTTACCTTCAAGAAAAATTTTAAATTCCGCTGTATTTTATTAAATTGGGTCGAGGTGTCACATTTAGTGGTATCAGAGCACTGTTCTTCGGACCAATGCATATGACTTCGTCTACTTTCAACTGTCCGGGTATGTCTTCTTCTACGCCTATTCATTGTTATCTATTGATTTACTTTTTGTGAGCACATTGTAGAGTATGCCTCCTAAGAGGAAAGCTGTAGAGGGTGAGGATAGTTCTTCCTCTAGAGTTGTCGATGAGTTCGGCAAGTTGTTGAAAGAGCAAGCCAAGGTCCATAGTGAGCAGATCCAGCAGTTGCTTCGTATTCAAGGTGCAGGCCAAGGCAGAGGTCAAGTGAGAGGCCAAGTAGCTCAAGCAGTTGGTACCGATGGCATCTTTACTGCTTTCAAGAGGATGGATCCACCGGAATTTGCAGGAAGCACTGATCCGTTAGTGGCCGTAGAGTGGATCAAGGCACTCGAGGCTATCTTTGATCATCTTGAATATGAGGACAAGGACAGAATCAGTTGTGCAGTGTTCATGTTAGTCAAGGCTGCACGTATTTGGTGGAATGCGACCAAGGTTAGTGTTGATCTACCGGCTTTGAAGCGGCAAGAGTTCACTGATCTTTTCTATGACAAGTACTTCCCAGATGCACTTCGAGCTAGGAAGGTGACTGAGTTCTTGGAGCTTCGACAGGGAGGTATGAATGTCGATGAGTACATCTTGAAGTTCGAGGAGGGCTGTCTGTTTGCCCCGTATATTGCTTCCACCGATAAGGACAAAGGTGCTCATTTCATTCGAGGCCTTAGAGCAGAGATTCGGAGGGATATCAACATGTCGAAGGCTGTGACATTCAAGGAGATTGTGTCTAAGGCTTTGGTAGCCGAGCAGGACGAGAAAGACATTGCTAGGGAGAGGCAGGCGAGGCATCAGGCCATTGCTCAAAGGGGACAGGGTTCGAGTCAGCGAGGTAAAGATCATTTCAAGGGGAAAGGCAAGATAGAGCCGAGTCCTAAACCACCGGCAGTCCCATTTGATCCCGAGAAGCCTTTGTGTTCCAAGTGCAGTCGTCATCATCGGGGAGAGTGCAGATTTGGCACTCATACTTGTTATCGTTGTGGCACTGCAGGCCATATTGCCAAAGATTGTCCAAGAGGAGCGAGTAAAGAGAAGGTTCAGGGTCGCATATTTACCATGACGAAGGAAGGTATAAATCATGATTCTTCTGTGATCTCTAGCACTATTTTAATTTCAGGCAGAGTAGCTACGACATTGATTGATACAGGTGCTACTCATTCTTTTATGTCTGAATTGTTTTTGAGATCTTTGGGTATAGTTCCTTCTGTTCTTCCCCTTCAGTTCAATGTTGTTTTGCCTTCGGGAGATGTGTTGTGCCCTACATCTATTGTGTATGCGTGCTCTGTTCAAATTGATGAACGAGTGGTTTATGCTGATCTGATTGTTATCCCAATGGTTGCATTTGATATTATTCTTGGCATGGATTGGCTATCGACTTATCGTGCAGTGATTGATTGCGTTGCTAAGACGGTGTCATTTGCAGATGATGACAATAGGGAAGGTATGCTCGCCAGTGCAGGTACTTCGCTGGTCCTTCCTTTTATTTCTTGTCTTGAGGCTGAGAAATTGTTGTGTAGAGGATGTGATGGGTTTTTGGCTTCTATTGTGGATGTGGATAAGATTGTGAAGTTGAATATTGATGATATTGATGTGGTGAGAGAGTTCTCTCATGTGTTTGAGGATGATGTTCCGGGTTTGCCGCCGCACAGAGATGTGGAGTTTGTGATTGACCTAGTTCCAGGTACGGTTCCTATTTCTAAGGCTCCGTACAGAATGGCCCCTATAGAGATGAAGGAGTTGAAGACGCAGTTGCAAGATCTTTTGGATAAAGGTTTCATTCGACCGAGTTCTTCACCTTGGGGAGCTCCGGTTCATTTCGTCAAGAAGAAAGATGGGTCGTTGCGGCTTTGCATTGATTATAAGGAGCTCAACAAAGTTACTATCAAGAATAAGTATCCGTTGCCACGGATAGATGATTTGTTTGATCAGCTGCAGGGGGCTACCGTGTTCTCGAAGATTGATCTGCGATCTGGCTATTATCAGTTGAAGGTTAGGGATTCTGATATCCCTAAGACGGCGTTCCAAACTAGGTACGGTCATTATGAATTTCTTGTGATGTCTTTTGGTCTGACCAATGCTCCTTCGGTCTTCATGGATCTGATGAACCGTGTGTTCAAGCCGTTTTTGGATAGCTTCGTCATTGTTTTCATCGACGACATTTTGATCTATTCCAAGACCAGAGAGCTTCATGCAGAGCACCTCAGAGTGGTTCTTCAATTGTTGAGAGAGAAGAGGTTGAATGTTAAGTTGAAGAAGTGTGAGTTCTGGTTGGAGCAGATTTCTTTTCTAGGCCATGTTGTTTCGAAGGATGGCATAGCTGTTGATCCAGCCAAGATCGAGGCGATTCAGAAATGGCCTATCCCTACCACTGTATCAGAGGTACGCAGTTTCCTTGGTTTGGCGGGTTACTATCGTCGTTTCATTTTAGATTTCTCTAAGATTGCCCTGCCATTAACCAATCTGACGAGGAAGACTGTGAAGTTCGAGTGATCCAATGATTGCAAGAATGGATTTCAAGAGTTGAAAGATAAGTTGACGACATCTCCTGTTCTTGCATTGCCCAGTGGTTCAGAGGATTTTGTTGTTTATACCGATGCGTCGAAGAAGGGTCTTGGTGCAGTGCTGATGCAACGTGGAAAGGCCATAGCTTATTCTTCTCGCCAGTTGAAGGAATATGAGAAGAATTATCCTACGCACGATTTGGAGCTGGCAGCTGTGGTTTTCGCCCTGAAGATTTGGAGACATTATTTGTATGGCGAAAAGTGTGAAATTTTCACGGACCACAAGAGTTTGAAGTATTTGTTCTCTCAGAAAGAGCTCAATATGCGACAGAGGAGATGGTTAGAGCTTGTCAAAGACTATGATGTGACGATCAGTTACCACCCAGGAAAAGCAAATGTTGTAGCGGATGCTTTGAGCCGTAAGTCGAGTTCTTCCTTGAGTTTGATGATTCAGCAGCCGTTGCTGTTAGACTTGCAGAGAGAGGAGATAGCTTTGGTGGTTCCGGGGACCATTGCTCGTTTTTCAGCGTTGGTTATTCGAGCTACTTTGACGGACAGGATCCGTAGAGAGCAGGTCAATGATTTGCAGTTGACAGAGATGAGAGCTAGAGCAGAGGAGAGAGGTAATTCAGAGTTTGGATTGAATGGAGATGGTTTGGTGACTTTCAGAGGCCGTATTTGTGTTCCTGTTGGTGATGATATTCAGCGAGACATTTTTACTGAGGCTCATACCGCGCCATATTCGATACATCCAGGCAGCACCAAGATGTATCAGGATCTTCATAAACTCTATTGGTGGCCAGGTATGAAGAAAGATATCGCCATGTTTATTTCTCAGTGCCTAACTTGTCAGCAGGTGAAGATCGAGCACCAGAGACCTGCTGGGACATTGTTATCATTGCCGATTCCTCAGTGGAAATGGGAGCATATTACGATGGATTTCGTGACTGGTCTTCCAAGGACGCAGAAAGTTTTTAATTCCATTTGGGTTATTGTTGATCGGTTGACCAAGTCAGCACACTTTCTTCCAGTCAAGACGACGTACTCCATGAACCAGTATGCCGAGGAGTACATAGCAGAGATTGTTAGACTTCATGGTGTTCCTGTTTCGATCGTGTCTGATCGTGACCCTAGATTTACTTCAGAGTTTTGGAAGAGTTTGCACAGAGCTATGGATTCACGGTTAGCATTCAGTACAGCTTATCATCCCCAGAGCAACGGTCAATCAGAGAGAGTTATTCAGATTCTTGAGGATATGCTCAGAGCTTGTACTATTGATTATCCTAGTAGCTGGGACTCTAAGTTGCCTCTTGTTGAGTTCACTTACAACAATAGCTACCAAGCGATGATTGGCATGGCACCGTATGAAGCACTTTATGGCAGGAAGTGTAGATCTCCCTTGTTTGGGATGAGGTTGGTGAGAGGAAGATGTTGGGTCCCGAGTTGGTCCAATAGACAGCTGATGTTGTTGCTGTTATTCGAGAGAGGATGAAGACAGCGTAGTCGAGACAAAAGAGCTATGCAGATGTGCGTCGCAGACCGTTGCAGTTTGAGGTTGGCGACCATGTGTTCTTGAAGATAGCACCTCTCAAGGGTGTGATGCGGTTTGGCAAGAAGGGCAAGTTGAGTCCGAGATTTATTGGTCCATTTGAGATCTTGGATAGAGTTGGTGATCGAGCTTACAGGTTAGCCCTACCGCCAGATCTTGACAGAGTTCACAATGTTTTTCATGTTTCGATGCTCAGGAAGTATATTGCGAATCCTTCCCATGTTCTTCGCCACGAGCCATTGGATTTGACGCCGAATTTGACCTATCAAGAGATTCCAGTCCAGATTCTGGATCGCAAGTCAGAGTATTGAGGAACAAAGAGATCGGCATCGTTAAATACCTTCGGAGGAATCATTTGATCAAAGAGGCCACGTGGGAACCAGAGGATGAGCTGAGAGAGAAGTATCCTGAGTTGTTCGTGCAGTGACGTCAATTTCGAGGACGAAATTCTCTTAAGGAGGGGAGATTGTAATAGCCTAGCCCGGTGTACGGTACGGTTTAAGTTTCGTATGTTTATTGGGATATTTGATTTAGATATTAGAGTTGTGTTTATGGGTTATAGTATGGTTGGTTATCATTATTTTGTGGCATTGTTGATGCTCGTTGTTGGTAGTTGTATTGTATCAGCGTTTCGGTTCGATTTTAGTTGCGTTAGATTTTGTCTTGGCCAAGAGGGGACCGCACCCGCGGTCCTTGCAGCAGCACACCCGCTGTCTTGTGCTTCAGAATTTGATGTTTTTCCCGTAGCTTCACCGCACCTGCGGTGTATTGGTACCGCACCCGCGGTGATGGCACCGCACCCGCGGTAAGTTAAGGACCGCACCCGCGGTCATCATTTCCAGATTTTTGGTTGGTTTGTCGTGAACTTAGCGCACCCGCGGTTGCGCACAGTGAAGTCGTGTTTCGAGATTTTAAGTGATATAATTGGATGATTGGTTCACTTTACTCATTTCTTTTCCCCCTCTTCTCGATTTTGCTCTCAAGGGTGACCTAGGGTTCCATTTTCTTTCAATTTCTTTCTTTGATCCAAGCTCTTAGTTGGTGATTTGAGTTGAGATTGAAGTTCTTCTTGGTGCTAGGAAGCTAAGGTAAGCTTTTGGTATGGTTATTTCTTGGTTTTGGAGTGAGAGATGATATGGGTTTGTTGGATGTGTTGGTTTTATGGATTAATTGACATGGGTTTTTTATTATTGGGTTATTGATGGTGTTATTTATGGGTTATTGTGTAGGATTGCTATCAAAGGATTAGAATCAAGAGATTGCAAGTGTAGTAAGTGGAATCTCATTTATTGTGCTCACATGATAATATATGTATGGTATTTCAATGGTTTTAATGTGTTATTCCCTTCATTTGATTCATGTTTATGTATTGATACACTTGTTATATATATTGGAGGAATTTTATGTCTAAATTATTGAAAAAGGGAATACAAGAGAAAAGAGTTTACAAAGTGTTTGTTTAAATGTCAAAGAGAGAGTTCAAATTGATTTATGGATTGACAGATACATAGTCAGAGATTGCATGCAATTAGTTGATCAACGACCATAGGCTTATATCCCTCAGAGTTGTCGATTTATATCGATGAGATATAGGTACAGAGACAGAGATATTATATAGATATCAATCCAACACAGAGAAAAGAGAAATACCATCTTATTGTTATGCTATGCTTTATTATCCACATTTCAGAGTTGATGGTATTTACGTTTTTAAAGCTATGATTTTCAGAGTATGCTATGTCTATTTCTATGTAAGAGTTCCACTTGCTGAGTTTTATACTCATTTCAGTTATTTCATGTGATGCAGATCAGAGTGACGGGCCAGGACGTTGATTTTGGGCCGGAGTCATATGCATATAGAGAAGGAGGAAGATGATACTTTGTTGGTATTTTTGGACATGATCATAGGAATGATATTTTGTATTTTTTTTATATCATTTGAATGATCATGTAATTACTTTTGATTGAAAATATTTTATGGTAATGTAATTTGAATCCTTCCTACCTTCAAGAAAAATTTTAAATTCCGTTGTATTTTATTAAATTGGGTCGAGGTGTCACAACCCGTGAATGAAAGAAAAGTGGATTTATGGAAAAAAAGTGTAAAGTGTATGGTATTGAATACACACGAAAATTCTGTGGGAGAAAGATGGAGGAAAATTAAAAAAATCAAGGGGAGAATAGAGCTCTAAAGATGATAAAAATACAATGATTGGTGGCAAGTTCCAGGGTGAATAAATGCACTGCAGGAATATTTTTATTTTCTCTCACTTTTGATTCGCATTCCTATTATAGTAGTCGTGAACCTTGGCCTTACGTTATAAGATTGAAAAGACCTATTAACCAAGTCATGATCGTTCAATATTTAGTAGAGAGGGGTATGAAAGTCAAGCATATGGGACGTTTCAGAAATAAATGAATTTAAATGATCCTGAAACCAAGTAGCTCTTGATGAATATGAGTTCTGACTTGCACACGACACACAACTCATTTTTTTGATCTTTACTGGCTAATGTTTAAATCTTAAATTGCGATGAAAACGAATCTTATGATATTCGAAGCATGATCTTTTGACCGGGGGTGATAGAATTTGACAAATTGAGAAGTTTTGATTGTGTTACTTGAGTTCTGAATCTAAGATATGTCTCATCTTTATTTAATATCTGATTTGTTCGAGGACGAACAAAGTTAAGTCTGGAAGAATTGATATGCACAAATTATATAGCGTTTTAGGGATTTTATTTTGTCGTATTCGTGCTTATCTGGCGATTTTATTTTGAGTTTTACGCTTTCTTCGTTTTATTATTGCTATTTGCAGGTTTGACCAAAAGATGATTAAAGCCAATGAAAGGGAAAGAATATCAACCTGCACAATGCCATGTTAGAAACACCCGGAAAAATAGGGAATAGCACAAAGAGCACATCCAGACCCTACACGGACCCCGTGTAAAGGTCCGTGTCTTAGAAGCCCAAGGAAGAATTTTTACAGAGCCTACACGGACCTCATTCCGGACTTGTACCCGAGGTCCGTTTCCATTATCATCCGAGAATGAAAATCACAGAGCCTACACGGACCTGTATCCGGACCCCTACACGGGGTCCGTGTCTAGTGTTTCCCGGACAGAGTTTTACAGAGTGTACACAGACCCGTACACGGATGTTTACACGGGGTCCATGCCCATCATATCAACATGAGATTTGGGAGAAGATATCCAATTAAGCTAAAAAAATAGAAGATAAAAGAGGGGGACCGAAGATAGGAAGGGAATTTTGAAAGTTTGTGATATTGGAGAGAATTGCAGAGAAGATGGCGACAACTTGGGAGAAAAGAGAGAAAACCACACTTCACACGCAAGATTTCGCGCACCATCACTGAGATTTTCTCCTATCTTGTTTTTTTATTTTCCTTCATGAATTCGAATATTAGATATTCTTCAAGTTTAGAATTTATGGATTAGTTTTTCTTGTGATCGGGACCACGATAGGGACAAACATTTGATCTTGTTTATTCACTGGATTATTTGATTTATGAATTAATTTCATGTTATTGATTAATGTTTGCGTAATTTTCGTGCTTTTAATTTGACCAATTATTTGCATGTTTGTCGTTCGATCTTAACTCGAAAGAGAATATATTGAATTTAGCTTCAAAAATATTAATCAACACATGGTTAAATCGACTAGGAACAGTATTCGGTTTCGAGGTACGATTTTAGGCGACAGCTGTGATTCTATCATTGAATAATGCGTTTTTGTTTGGACTGTTAAATGAAATAGGATTACAAATTTTAGAAATAGATGTTAGACCTAAATTTATTGTGGCGATACGAATCAAAACCAGCATATTTTTAGTTAAAATCAGTAGACAATATAAAAGCAAGACTAAGTTTTCAGAACTTAGATAACCAGAAGCAAAACCTAGTCTGGAATTAGAATAACTTGACGTCTTCTATGCTAACGGAACTAGTCTTAAAAGTTACCGTTACTTTATTGAGTACAAGTATTTATTGCACCATTAAATGCTGTACTAAGTCATTTAATTCGCTTTACCCATTTTAGTAAGTAACAAGACTGATTGTCTTGAAAGCTTTTTGCAGGACCCATTTAAGGAATAAAGCTGTTTCTTCAGAGATCAAAAGAGCCATTTTTTATTATAAACGTTGGATTCAAGTTATCTATATATATGGATCAAAAAAATTTGGTGACATATCACTGATCATTTCTATCTATCCAACGTTCTTTGAGCAACCGCAAATCAATCACCATCTTCTAAGCTCAAACTTGCAGAAAAGCAGTACACGCTTCATATTATACATCTGATCTTTGAAAATCATTTTGTACTGCTGTTTCCTCATCTCTTCAAGCAAAACACTTTACTATATTTCGAGAAGAGTTTGTAAACTGGAAAAGAGTCTTTTCCAGAACTTCGTTATACTAAATCATTTTGTGTTTAGTTACTAAGAGTTTTAGTAGGTAAAAGATAAACCCTGCTGAAGTGGGTGTGTACAAGTGTTTTAGTGTAAAATCCAAAGTCTTTTGGTGATACCTTCGGGAAACAGAAGAAGGGGAGACGTAGAAGATTTTATCTTCGAACTTCCAGAAACAACTACTGTTTTATTGCCTACTATTATTACTGTTTTCACCCTACTCCATCTGATCGTTTACGCACTTAAATTTGTGATCTGCTGGACTTACACTCGAACTAGAATAGCTAAAATCTCTAACAGGATTATTTCACCCTTTGCAAAAGCTATCATCAAAGCAAAAGAGTTTATTCAGCCCCCCTCTAAACTCTACATCGATCCCCAACAAGTGGTATCAGAGCAGATTTCTCTTGTTCTGAAAATTTGCAACATTTATGGCACATTTTAGCACGGTTCCCATGTTCTCGAAAGAAGATTTTGATGATTAGAAGATCCGGATGCAAGCTCATCTTGCAGCCCAAGATGATGACATGTGGTATGTCATCACAGACGGCCCATTAAAGATCTTAAAGCCAAATACAGCTATTGTTGTTACTGAAGGTGCACCACAAATGGTTGAAAAATGAAGAAACGAATGGACTGGAGAAGATAAGAAGAAATTTAATCTCGACAATGTTGCGAAGGATATTCTTTATAAAACTCTTGATAAAAACAAATTTAGTAAAATCAAGATGTGTGCTACCGCGAAAGAAATCTGGGAAAAGCTTATTCAAATATGTGAAGAAAATGAGCAGACAAAGGAAAACAAACTATCTGTAGCAATGCAGAAGTATGAAAATCTGAAAATGAAGGCTGTAGAAACTCTAAATGAGTTTGATGAATGTTTCAGCAGCCTGGTCAATGACCTAGCAGCCCTTGGTAAAGAGCATAGCAACAGAGAATAAGCACTCAAGGTGATGAGAGCTTTACCTAGGGAATGAGATGTCAAAACAATGGCCATGAGAGTCTCTAAAGATCTAAACAAGTTGGAGCTACATGACTTGTTCGCCGAATTAAAAGCCTATGAGTTCGAACTAGAAGTAAGAATTGGAGAAGAGCCCTCAACAAATCTGCCAACCAAGGCTCTTGCTGCTACTGCTTTTACTGCTTGCTGCTGTAGTCATCCCACAAGCAGTACCTGCTACCTTTATTGAGAGTACTTCTGAAAAGACTGTTGAAAAGATCAGCAATGATGCTATGTCACTCTTTGTGAAAAAGTTCTCCAGGTTCGTGAAGAAGAATCTCCGAGCTTACCAAAATCCTAATCGAAACTTCAAGAAGGATTCACCACCTGGTGATATGGCATGCTTCAACTGTGTAAAGCTTGGTCACTTTCTTGCTGATTGTCCAAAGCCCAAGAAAGATGACCAGAAGAAGAAAGAGTACAAAAGGAATGACAAAAAGTTCAGAAAAGACCACAAAGCGATGATTGCTGAAGAAAGCAAATCTAAATGGGCGGATTCTAGTTCTGAATCATCTGACTCAGAAAGTCATTCCAGTGAAAGTGATGCAGAAGAGATCAAATGTCTTATGGCGGATGTTGAACCAAACTCGACATCTGAAGAGGTATTCGACTTTGACTCTGACGAATTTACACGAACTGATTTAATTAAAGCATTGCAAGACATGGTAGGGGAGTACTTGAAACTTTCTCAAACATTCGAGGAAGTTAAGATAAAAAATCTAAACTAAAAAAATCAAGTCAGTAAGTTCACTTGCTTGCAAGAGAACAGCTGCAATGATTTGAAAGTGAAGATGAGTAAGTTAAAAACTGAGAATGAAAGAGTGGAGGCAGATTACCAGACAATGAGGTCTGAAAATCAGAAGCTGTCTGTTCTGGTAAATGCCTGGAATAAGTCTTCTGTTTCATTGGAAAATAAGCAAGAATTGAAGAAGCAATCCAAAGATAGAAGTGGTCTCAGATTCAGCAATAATAAAAGCACTTCTGAAACCAGTACCAAGCCAGAACTGAATAAAGGCAAAGGTAAATTCATTCATTTTGTCAAATCCAGTGTGGTATATGAACCTGAAGTACCAATTGTCCGGGTTGAAAAAGAATGTAAATCAGATGAACACAAGGAAGAATTATGGTCTGGGCTATGTTGAACCTAAGGGCAGAGTTCACCAGAGTGCTGGCTCTAGTAGAGGATTCAAATCAGGAGGACAACCCAATATGAAGGTTAAAAACTATCAGTACTATTATTCTAGACCTGTCCAGAAGAGATACATGCCAGAAAACACCAACAGAAGGGAAAAACAACATCCCAATATGCATATTGTTAGAAATAATAGATCCTCTGCTGCACACACCTCTATGGATACCTGAAGTACAAAATCACCGAAAATTGTACAAATGTGGGTTCCTAAAGGACTAATAAGGCTTGGACCCAAGTAGATTGGGTACCAGATAGTAAAATTTGTGTTTGCAGGAACATGTGAAGAAAGCTAAAGTGAGTAGCTCCACATGGTATCTGGATTGTGGATGTTCCAGACACATGACATGACAGAAGAATCTACTTTCTCAAATAATGAGTTGTACTGGACCAAAGATAACCTTTGGTGATAACTCAAAAGATAAAACCGTGGGTAAGGGTAAGATTATACATGGTAACATAACTATTAATGATCTACTACTGGTTGAGAATCTATGTTATAATTTGATTAGCATTAGTCAACTATGTAATAATGGTTATTCTGTAGCTTTTCAGAAGCATATATGCACAGTTAAATATTCTGCTGAGTCTACTGTATTAATTAGAAAAAAAGAAGACAACACTTACAAAGTCTCATGGAACTTAGATCATTCTACTGTTCCTACATTTTTAGTTGCTTCTCTTAATGATAAGTATTGGCTCTGGCACAAGAGATTGAATCATCTGAATTTCAAATCAATCAATAATCTCAAGAAGCAGAACATAGTTTATGGTTTGCCTGATTTTAATTTTGTTAAGAATCATATCTGTTCTGCATATCAGCTGGAAAACAGATCAGATCCAGCTTCAAGAACAAAGGTAGTAAATAAACTTCAAGATGTTTGGAACTACTGCATATGGACTTATTTGGTCAAATCCCTATCATGAGCTTAGGGGGAATGAAATATACCCTTGTTGTTATTGATGATTTCTCTAGATTTATTTGGGTAATATTTCTTGGTGGAAAAGATCAAACCAGTAACCTCCTGATCAAGCTTCTGAAAAAGATTCAAAATGAAAAATCTTCTCCTGCTATTAAAATCAGAAGTGATCGGGGTACTGAGTTCACTAACAAAATTCTTGAGATGTATTTAGATGAACAGAGAATTCATCATGAATATTCAGCCGCCAAAACACCTCAACAGAACGAAGTAGCTGAGAGGAGAAACAGAACTCTTAAAGAAGCTGCTAGAACAATGCTAGCAGATGGAGATATCTCTCAGCGCTTCTGGGCAGAAGCAATCAACACCGCGTGTGACACGCTAAATAGAACAATGATCAACAAAAGGCATAATCAGACTCCTTATGAGATATGAAAAGGGAGTAAGCCTAATGTATCTTATTTCCATGTGTTTGGTTGCAAATGCTTTGTGCTCAATAATGACAAAAATTATTTACCTGCATTTGATTCAAAATCAGATGATGGACTATTTCTTCGTTACTCTGCAGTGAGCAAAGCTTTCCGAATCTTCAATAATAGAACTCTAAATGTTGAAGAATCTGTTCATGTTGTCTTCGATGAAGACAACAGTGTTCCTAAAATTTCTAATATGTCAAATTTGAGTAACATGTTAGACATGATTCACTTGGAACTAGATAGTGAAGATGATGCAGAACCAAATATCAAAGACGTTCAAAATCCAGAACCAGACATTCTATTAGTGGAACCAGAAGTACAGACATTAGATTTACCAGTACCAGCAGAAGACACTCAAGAACCTACTACTAGTTCAGTTGAGATCAATACAAATATATCAAACCAGGAAGAAATCCCTTGAAACCCTTTTATTTGGAGAAAATCTCATCTTCCATATTTTGTTATTGGAAATCCAGCAGCGCCCCTAAGAACCAGAAGGCAAATGATTAATGAATATATGCATGCTGCTTTTATTTCTCAGGATGAACCAAAGAAAATTGAAGAAACTGTTCTGGATCCTATTTGGATTGAAGCTATGCAAGAAGAACTAAATCAATTCAAAAGAAATGAAGTTTAGTTTCTAGTACCTAGACCATCTCACCAAGCTGTCATTGGAACCCGGTGGGTATTCAAAAACAAACTAAATGAAGAAGGCATTGTGATTAGAAATAAAGCAAGACTAATTGCTCAAGGTTTCAGACAAGAGGAAGGAATTGACTATGATGAAACCTACGCGCCACTAGCAAGATTCGAAGCTATCAGAATGTTTTTGGCCTTTGCTGCTGATCGAGCAAAACTTGCACAGTGAATAGTCCCAAAATTTATTTTATAAATGAAAGCTCGATTTAAATATCGCAAGTGCACGATAGTCAAGTTATAATAAACGTAAGTGAATACGAGTATCGTTCCACAAGGACTGCGTTACAGTATTTTTATTTTCAAGTAAAATTTCTTTAGCAACGATAAAATGAGTTGATGATTAAACTAATGTGTTACAGTATTTTTATTTTCAAGAAGTGTAATAGCCGAGCCCGGTGTACGGTACGGTTTAAGTTTTCGTATGTTATAGATTTATTGATTAAGTTTCAGTTTAGTTGTGATGATTAGAGTTGTGATTATGGGCCATAGTATTGTTGGTTATTATTGTCTTGAGGTATAGTTGTTGTTGGTTGTTCGTTTCAGCGTTTCGGATCGATTTTGGTTGCATTGTTTTGTCTCTTGGCCGTGACCAGAGTGCACCCGCGCTCATAGTAGGAGTGCCCCCGCGGTGTACTGTTCATAATTTTGTTTTTGGAGGGCCGTGGCATCACCGCACCCGCGGTGGTGTTGAGACCAGCACCCGCGGTAGAGTCCGCACCCGCGTTGTGTGCAGCGCCGCACCCGCGGTCGTAGTGTTTCAGAATTTGGTGGTTTTGCCGTGAGCATGGCGCACCCGCGGTGCTTGTTTGAGCGCACCCGCGGTCATGCATTATTGAGGTATGGGCGAGATATTTAGTACCTTTTTGGATGAGTTGACTTTATTTTCACCTTTCCCTTTCCTCTCAATCTCGTTTTTCTCTCTAGAACCAAGGGTTTTCCTCCATTTCTTTCATTTTCTATCTTCAATCCAAGCTTCTAGTTGGATTTTCGAGTAGAGATTGAAGTTCTCCTTGGTGCTAGGAAGCTAAGGTAAGCTTTTGGTTGTGTTATCTCTTGGTTTTGGAGAAGAGATGTTATGGGTTTGATGTATTTGTTGGTTTAATGGATTATTTGACTTGGATTCTTGGATATTGAGTTGATGTTGGTGTTATTTATGGATTATTGTTGTAGGTGGTGTACCAAGAGTTAGATTCAAGGTGTTATTGTGGTTTGTAAGTGGAATTTCATCCCTTGTGCTCACATGATAGTATATGTATTGTGTTTCAAAGGTTTTATTGTGTTATTCCCTTCATTGGCTTCATAACTATGTATTGATTCAATTGTATATATATATTGGAGACATTGTATGTCTCAATTGTATTAAAAAGGGAATACAAAGAGTATAGACTTCAAAGTGATTGATTAAATGCCAAGAGAGAGTTTCAAATGTTTTATTGGATTGATAGATACATAGTCAGAGATTGCATGCAATTAGTTGATCAACGACCATAGGCTTATATCCCTCAGAGTTATCGGTTTATATCGATTGGGATACGAGCACCACAGACAGAGTTACTATTGATATCAATCCAACCAGAGTAAAGAGAAATACCATCTCATTGTTATTGCTATTTCTATGATATTCATGTTTCAGAGTTGATGGTATTTAATGATTTCAAAGCTATGTTTTATAGAGTATGATATGTTCATTGTTATGTAAGAGTTCCACTTGCTGAGTTTTATACTCATTTCAGTTATTTTCATGTGATGCAGATAAGAGCGACGGGCCTAGGACGTTGACTGTGGATTGGGGTCATATGCATACGAAGATTGGAAGGAAGTAGTTTGTTTTGCAAACAATATTTTGTACATGATCATTAAAATGATGTTTTGTATTTTGATGTATCATTTAGTTGATCATGTTGATACTTTTGATGATATTTGGAAATGTATTTTGAAACTCCTTCCATTTGTAAGAAAATTTTAAATTCCGCTGTATTTTAATTGTAACGGGTCAAGGTGTCACATTTAGGGGTATCAGAGCACCGTTCTTCGGACCAATGCATATGACTTCGTCTACTTTCAACTGTCCGGGTATGTTTTCTTTGCATCTATCTATTGTTATTTATTGATATGTCTTTTGTGAGCACATTGTAGAGTATGCCTCCTAAGAGGAAAGCTGTAGAGGGTGAGGATAGTTCTTCCTCGAGAGTTGTCGACGAGTTCGGCAAGTTGCTTAAAGAGCAGGCCAAAGTCCATAGCGAGCAGATTCAGCAGCTGCTTTGATTGCAAGGATCAGGTCAGGGTAGAGGCCAAGTGAGAGGCCAAGTAGCTCAGGCAGTTGGCACTGATGCCGTCTTTTCTGCTTTTAAGAGGATGGATCCGCTAGAGTATGCAGGGAGCACTGATCCGTTAGTTTCTGTAGAGTGGATCAAAGCTCTTGAAGCTATCTTCGATCATCTCCAGTATGAAGACAAAGACAGGATCAGCTGTGCAGTATTCATGTTGGTAAAGGCTGCACGTATCTGGTGGAATGCAACTAAGGTTGGTGTCGATGTTTCAGCTTTGAAGTGGTCAGAGTTCACTGATTTGTTCTATGACAAGTACTTTCCCGATGCACTCCGAGCTAGGAAGGTGACTGAGTTTCTGGAGCTTCGGCAGGGGAGCATGAACGTTGATGAGTACATTCTCAAGTTCGAAGAGGGTTGTCTATTTGCTCCGTATATTGCTTCTAACGACAAAGACAAAGGTGCTCACTTCATTCGAGTCCTTCGAGCAGAGATCAGGAGGGATATCAACATGTCCAAGGCCGTGACTTTCAAGGAGATCGTGTCCAAGGCGTTGTTGGCCGAGCAAGACGAGGACATCGCCAGAGAGAGGCAGGAGAGGCATCAAGCTAGTGTTCTGAGAGGCCAGGGATCGAATCAGAGAGGCAAGGATCGTTTCAAAGGGAAGGGCAAGATAGAGCCGAATCCTAGACCACCGTCAGTTCCAGTTGATTCCAAGAAGCCTTTGTGTCCTAAGTGCAGCAGACATCACCGAGGAGAGTGCAGATTTGGCACTCATTCTTGTTATCGTTGTGGCACGGCAGGCCACATTGCCAGAGATTGTCCTAGGGGAGCGAGCAAGGATAGAGTGCAGGGTCGTATCTTTTCGATGAACAAGGAAGGTATTAACCATGATTCTTCTGTGATCTCTAGTACCATTTTGATTTCAGGCAGAGTAGCTACGACTTTGATTGATACTCGTGCTACTCATTCTTTTATGTCTGAATTGTTTTTGAGATCTTTGGGTATAGTTCCTTCTGTTCTTCCCCTCCAGTTGAATGTTTTATTGCCTTCGGGGGACGTGTTGTGCCCAAAGTCTATTGTTTATGCATGCCCTGTTCTTATTGAGGAGCGAGTTGTTTTTGCTGATTTGATTGTTATTCCGATGGTTGCCTTTGATGTTATTCTTGACATGGATTGGCTGTCGACCTATCGTGCTGTTATTGATTGCGTTGCTAAGACGGTGACCTTTGCAGATGATGGCATTAAGGGAGGAGTTCTCGCCAGTGAAGGTACTTCGCTGGTCCTTCCTTTTATTTCTTGTCTTGAGGCTGAGAAGTTGATGTGTAGAGGTTGTGATGTGTTTCTGGCTTCGATTGTGGATGTAGATAGAATGATTACGTTGAATATTGATGATATCGATGTGGTGAGGGAGTTTGCTGATGTGTTTGAGGATGATGTGCCGGGTTTGCCGCCGGACAGAGACGTTGAGTTTGTCATTGATTTAGCTCCAGGTACGGTTCCTATTTCTAAGGCTCCGTATAGGATGGCCCCTACCGAGATGAAGGAGTTGAAGACGCAGTTGCAGGATCTTCTAGACAAGGGTTTTATTCGTCCGAGTTCTTCGCCTTGGGGAGCTCCGGTTCTGTTTGTTAAGAAGAAAGATGGGTCTTTGCGGCTGTGTATTGACTATAGGGAGCTCAACAAAGTGACGATCAAGAACAAGTATCCGTTGCCACAGATAGATGATTTATTTGACCAACTTCAGGGTGCCACTGTATTTTCGAAGATTGATCTTCGGTCTGGTAACTATCAGTTGAAGGTTAGGGAGTCTGATGTCCCTAAGACAGCGTTCCGGACCAGGTACGGTCATTATGAGTTTCTTGTGATGTCTTTTGGTCTGACCAATGCTCCTTCAGTTTTCATGGATCTGATGAACCGTGTGTTCAAGCCTTATTTGGATAGCTTTGTCATTGTCTTCATCGACGACATCTTGATCTATTCCAAGACCAGGGAGCTTCATGCCGAGCATCTCAGAGTTGTTCTCCGATTGTTGAGAGAGAAGAGGTTGTTTGCCAAGTTGAAGAAGTGTGAATTTTGGTTGGATCGGATTTCTTTTCTAGGCCATGTTGTTTCGAAAGATGGCATAGCTGTTGATCCAGTGAAGATAGAGGCAGTTCAGAAGTGGCCTATTCCTACTACTGTTTCAGAGGTACGCAGTTTTCTTGGTCTGGCGGGTTATTATCGTCGCTTTATTTCAGATTTCTCCAAGATTGCCTTGCCATTGACCAATTTGACGAGGAAGACTGTGAATTTCAAGTGGTCCATTGATTGCCAAAGTTCATTCCAAGAGTTGATGGATAGATTGACGACAGCTCCTGTTCTTTCATTGCCATGTGGTTCAGAGGATTTCGTTGTGTATACCGATGCGTCGAAGAAAGGCCTTGGTGCAGTGCTGATGCAGCGAGGTAAGGTTATCGCCTATGCTTCTCGCCAGTTGAAAGATTATGAGAAGAATTATCCGACGCACGATTTGGAGCTGGCAGCTGTGGTTTCCGCCCTGAAGATTTGGAGACATTATTTGTATGGCGAAAAGTGTGAAATTTTCACAGACCACAAGAGTTTGAAGTATTTGTTCTCTCAGAAAGAACTCAATATGCGACAGAGGCGGTGGTTAGAGCTTGTCAAAGACTATGATGTGACGATCAGTTACCACCCAGGGAAGGCGAATGTTGTGGCAGACGATTTGAGCCGTAAGTCGAGTTCTTCTTTGAGTTCTTTGATTCAGAGACCGCTGTTGTTGGACTTGCAGAGAGAGGAGATTTCTTTGGTAGTTCCGGGGACCATTGCTCACTTTTCAGTTGGTTATTCGGGCTACATTGACGGACAGGATCCGTAGAGAGCAGACTGATGATGTTCAGTTGTCAGAGTTGAGAGCTAGAGCTGAGGAGAGAGGTAACTCAGAGTTTGCGTTGATTGGTGATGGTTTGGTGACTTTCAGAGGCCGTATTTGTGTTCCCGTTGGTGATGATATTCGGCGATACGTCTTGACAGAGGCTCATACCGCCCCATATTTGATACATCCAGGCAGCACCAAGATGTATCAGGATCTTCGTCGACTTTACTGGTGGCCAGGTATGAAGAAATATATTGCCGTATTTATCTCTCAGTGCCTAACTTGTCAGCAGGTGAAGATTGAGCACCAGAGACCTGCTGGGACATTGCTATCTTTGCCTATTCCTCAGTGGAAGTGGGAGCATATTACGATGGATTTCGTGACTGGTCTTCCCAAGACGCAGAAAAGTTTCAATTCCATTTGGGTTATTGTTGATCGATTGACCAAGTCAGCGCACTTTCTTCCAGTCAAGACGACGTACTCCATGAATCAATATGCCGAGGATTACATAGCAGAGATTGTTAGACTTCACGGTGTCCCTGTGTCGATTGTGTATGATCGTGACCCTAGATTTACCTCAGAGTTTTGGAAGAGTTTGAACAGAGCTATGAGTTCGCGGTTAGGTTTCAGTACAGCTTATCACCCTCAGAGCGACGGTCAGTCAGAGAGAGTCATTCAGATTCTAGAGGATATGCTCAGAGCTTGTAATATTGATTATTCTGGTAGCTGGGATTCCAAATTGCCTCTTGTGGAGTTCACGTACAACAATAGCTACCAAGCGACGATTGGGATGGCACCGTATGAAGCACTTTATGGTAGGAAGTGTAGATCTCCCTTGTTTTGGGATGAGGTTTGTGAGAGGAAGATGTTGGGACCAGAGTTGGTCCAACAGACAGCCGATGTTGTTGCTGTTATCCGTGAGAGGATGAAGACTGCTCAGTCGAGACAGAAGAGCTATGCGGATGTTCGTCGCAGACCGTTGCAGTTTGAGGTTGGCGACCATGTGTTCTTGAAGATTGCACCTCTCAAGGGTGTGATGCGATTTGGCAGGAAGGGTAAGTTGAGTCTGAGATTTATTGGCCCCTTTGAGATTTTGGACAGAGTTGGTGATCGAGCCTACAGGTTAGCCCTACCGCCGGATCTTGACAGAGTCCACAATGTTTTTCACGTATCGATGCTCAGGAAGAATATTGCGAATCCTTCCCATGTTCTTCGCCACGAGCCATTGGACTTGACGCCGAATTTGACGTACCAAGAGATTCCGGTTCAGATTCTGGATCGCAAAGTTAAAGTTTTGAGGAACAAAGAGATCGGCATCGTTAAAGTTCTTTGGAGGAACCATTTGATCGAAGAGGCTACGTGGGAACCAGAGGATGAGATGAGAGAGAAGTATCCTGAGTTGTTCGTGCAGTGACGTCAATTTCGAGGACGAAATTCCTTTAAGGAGGGGAGATTGTAATAGCCGAGCCCGGTGTACGGTACGGTTTAAGTTTTCGTATGTTATAGATTTATTGATTAAGTTTGAGTTTAGTTGTGATGATTAGAGTTGTGATTATGGGCCATAGTATTGTTGGTTATTATTGTCTTGAGGTATAGTTGTTGTTGGTTGTTCGTTTCAGCGTTTCGGATCGATTTTGGTTGCATTGTTTTGTCTCTTGGCCGTGACCAGAGTGCACCCGCGCTCATAGTAGGAGTGCCCCCGCGGTGTACTGTTCATAATTTTGTTTTTGGAGGGCCGTGGCATCACCGCACCCGCGGTGGTGTTGAGACCGCACCCGCGGTAGAGACCGCACCCGCGTTGTGTGCAGCGCCGCACCCGCGGTCGTAGTGTTTCAGAATTTGGTGGTTTTGCCGTGAGCATGGCGCACCCGCGGTGCTTGTTTGAGCGCACCCGCGGTCATGCATTATTGAGGTATGGGCGAGATATTTAGTACCTTTTTGGATGAGTTGACTTTATTTTCACCTTTCCTTTCCTCTCAATCTCGTTTTTCTCTCTAGAACCAAGGGTTTTCCTCCATTTCTTTCATTTTCTATCTTCAATCCAAGCTTCTAGTTGGATTTTCGAGTAGAGATTGAAGTTCTCCTTGGTGCTAGGAAGCTAAGGTAAGCTTTTGGTTGTGTTATCTCTTGGTTTTGGAGAAGAGATGTTATGGGTTTGATGTATTTGTTGGTTTAATGGATTATTTGACTTGGATTCTTGGATATTGAGTTGATGTTGGTGTTATTTATGGATTATTGTTGTAGGTGGTGTACCAAGAGTTAGATTCAAGGTGTTATTGTGGTTTGTAAGTGGAATTTCATCCCTTGTGCTCACATGATAGTCTATGTATTGTGTTTCAAAGGTTTTATTGTGTTATTCCCTTCATTGGCTTCATAACTATGTATTGATTCAATTGTATATATATATTGGAGACATTGTATGTCTCAATTGTATTAAAAGGGAATACAAAGAGTATAGACTTCAAAGTGATTGATTAAATGCCAAGAGAGAGTTTCAAATGTTTTATTGGATTGATAGATACATAGTCAGAGATTGCATGCAATTAGTTGATCAACGACCATAGGCTTATATCCCTCGGAGTTATCGGATTTATATCGATTGGGATACGAGCACCATAGACAGAGTTACTATTGATATCAATCCAACCAGAGTAAAGAGAAATACCATCTCATTGTTATTGCTATTGCTATGATATTCATGTTTCAGAGTTGATGGTATTTAATGATTTCAAAGCTATGTTTTATAGAGTATGATATGTTCATTGTTATGTAAGAGTTCCACTTGCTGAGTTTAATACTCATTTCAGTTATTTTCATATGATGCAGATAAGAGCGACGGGTCCAGGACGTTGACTGTGGATTGGGGTCATATGCATACGAAGATTGGAAGGAAGTAATTTGTTTTGCAAACAATATTTTGTACATGATCATTAAAATGATGTTTTGTATTTTGATGTTTCATTTAGTTGATCATGTTGATACTTTTGATGATATTTCGAAATGTATTTTGAAACTCCTTCCATTTGTAAGAAAATTTTAAATTCCGCTGTATTTTAATTGTAACGGCTCAAGGTGTCACAAGAAGGCAATGATTAATTTGGATTAAATCAACTGAGAAATGAATTTGTTGGGAATTAGCAGTTCACCTACCACTTGTGTTTAAATAATCACACTCGACTTTTACTCGTGCATTCGACGGAATTCCCTAGACTAATTAATATACTCTGTCGAGCTATATTAATATTAATCATAAACATGCAGTACTCAAGTGTCCTCAATTATTTAACAGTTCAAGATTGCATTACATTCTATGGAATCCACTAGCTTTCATCCGGGTGAACTATCACTATCGACACGTACCCAATTCCGTATATCTACTAAAATTGTAAATCCGTGATTTATACTATTTGATCCTATTGTTAATTGTTCTATCGAAATCATTAACAACATGAAATAATCAAAGGAAGTTAGCTAGGCTTCGATTGAAACAAGAAAGAACAATAGCATAAACAAATCACTAATAAAAACTGTCGAGAAATAATGTTAAACACCGAGTACGGGTAGGATCCCCTCAAATCCCAACAAATCTAGAGTTTAGCTACTGAAATTCATGATAAAAACCAACAATCAATGTAAGAAATAAAATACTGAATAATGAAAATACTAAAGATGACGATGGATGACGGCCACGACGCGTGGAAATCTCGAGGTCTTCGAAATCTCCTTCTTCTAGCCTCCCCTCCAAGAAAAGTGATGAAAAAAATATGAAAAAGTCTGCCAAAAGGAGGCTGATCTCGTGTATTAGGTTTAGGTGTCGGGTAGAGTCCATCAAAAGTTGGAAACAAATCTTCCTGAATCTCGCTTCTCGCTAGGGCGGTATATTTTGACCGCCCTAGCGAGAGGTCCTCGCATAAACTTCCTCGAGCATGTCCCTGATTTCGCTGGCGCGGTCACTTTTGACCGCCCTAGCGAATCCTCTTCAATATTTTGACAAATTTGCTCCCACTTTTTGGTTCAATTCCTACAAAATAACCACAAAATACACGAGATCAATCACATGCTAAATAATGCTAAAAAATGCAGAATTAAACTAAAACAAACTATGATGATGCATGAATGCGACTCGAAACCAACACTAAAAACACGTAAAAACGAGTCCTATCAAGCCCCTCATACTAACCTTTTGCTCGCCCTCGAGCAAAATAGCTTAAAGCACGAGATTCTAAACAAACACAACAAACACAAAATACTCAAACAAGAAATAACCAACCTAAGCAAATGTCAATGGTGAGTTAACAACTTTTATGCTCATGCCTCAGTGAACTTTCCCACATATAAATCATAATCAAGTCAGATCACAAACGAATACTCATTCTCATTTACACATAAATCTTGACACTAATTTGAACGTGTGTGTGTGTCATGATGGGTCTAGTCATTTGTACTTCAAATAGATCAATCATCAAATCATGCGAGTCACTCAATTAACACTTCAATACAAGTCTCACTAGCATGCACCCCCGTGTCCATTTATCACTAACCATAAATTGAAGTTTATTCAATTCTTAAGTGCGGATAAGGGTGTCGAAAAGAAGGAAAATAAGCTCAAGTGGCTAAAAGTTGGGAGTACACCGATCATTTTCATTGTACAATCGTCAAGACTTTTCGTCTGACTTTCCTCGTCTCCTTACATCTCCAACTTTTAGCCTAGGAATAGAATTTCATTCCTTTTTTTTTCGGCTCCCCCTCACCTTACATCTCCTTTTTTTTTTTTTAGATGCACAATTTTCACACATGTACTCCCTAGGCTAAGAATATATAACTTTGGATTACAGCTGGTTAGGGGTATGATATTTTAATTCAGTGCATTGAAAAGGGAGTAAATGTAAAGTTCAAGGCAAATCAAATGTTCTCATTCAAGGTCCCAATTAGTGACTTAATTTCACGGGTTTACATGCTAAATCAACTCATAAATGATGCCTTTCAAGTTAACCACACACAACTTTCAAATTTCACCATTATTCCTACAAAATTCTAGTCCCCACACATATGTGCTCAAAAAGTTCAAACTTAGTACCAAAATTCATGCTTTAACAATCAAGATTACCATTCATGAAGTGACCCAATCAATACTTTTGTATACTATCAATTCAGCATCATCATTGGCTCATAAACTATGTCTTCTTACCATAAACGACACCAAACAAAAGAAATACAACGAAATTAAAACCAATTAACTAAGCAAACATAAAAATCTACCCCCCTCATACTAGAGTTGTGCAATGCCCTCATTGCACAGAACGAAACAAACATTAAAAACATAAAAAACTCATGAATGTAAATGCAAAGACAGAATATGCAAAATAAAAAGAAAGGGGAAACAGTAAACTCCCCTGATCAGAAATCATCCTCCTCCTCATTCTCTGGCGGTGGAACTCCCTCTTCAGCTGCTGGGGGCATAGGATAATTGTACTGAAAATGGAAGGGTGGCGGGTATGCGGTTGTAGGTGGCCGTCCGGAAGTGTCGATGCCCAAATGAGTCGAGATCCCCTGCACCAAGTATTCGATGTTCTGAATGTGTGCCTGATTAACGACCTGGTACTGAGTCTGATAAGTGGCCCAAGTGCCCAATTCGTCGACGCGATCTCGCATGGCACGACGGCGTGGCTGCGGAGGTGGTGGTGCATCTCCTAAGGCCGGAGGTGGTTGAGCTGCTCTCCCATAATCGAAAAATACCTCCTCGGGCAGCTCAGCCTGTCTTTTCTCCCTCTTGGATTTATAAAGAGCCTCATCAATGGCTCTCATTGGCGGTAACCACTCATAATTATCTGCGAATAATCACCCCCGCTCGGGCACACAGCTCAGTCACTATCGTCGGAAGTAAAAAGCCAAATTGCTGCTATTAATACACATGTTAAGCTGTCTGAAAATGAGCTTGCCCACATCAATCACCATCCCAGTACAGATGGCATAAAGAACAACCGCTCGCTCACGCTGCACATCACTCGTATGGCCGACCGGCATCAATCTCTTAGAAAAGAATGCATACCACAATGCCTCCTCCACTTTCAAAAATTTTTCAAGAAAGATCGTATAAGTCCTCGGTTGTTTCCACGTGGTGCCCGGATAACAGAGTGTGCGAATGATCAATCATAATCCGGTTAAGCACCCACGCCTAAAACACCGAATCGTCCACCGACGGTAAGCCCAACATTTCATTGATCGTCTTGGGATCATACGAGACTAGATGTCCCCTCACAAATGCCTTATACTCATTCCCCTCCGGAGCATTGGCATAAAATTCACGCACAACCAGAACCACTGCTGCATTCGGTTGTGCTACAAAGATATTCCACCCTCGTCTTGCTATTTGGGACTCCGAAAACTGATCGATAATAAACGAACTAAATCCACACTCAGGGATTGGTTTCCTATGTAGTCTAGCATGTTCAAATCTCTCCCTAGCTTTTTCATTCACAAACATAGATGGAGTGGATCGAGAACTAGAAGCACCATGAGTTACCTTAGATCTTTTGGGTGCCATGTCGAGACTGGAGTGCACAAAGTATCAAAACGCCGGAAAATTTTTGAGGGTCGCCGGAGATGCTCACCGGAATCTGTGGAAGATGACCGGAGTTGCTTGAAAGACCACCGGAGAAGAAAATATTGTAGCCTAAATGCTTCCTGGTGGAGTGTGTAGGCCAAGATTGAGTCTTTGCCCTGAAAAATCACCAAATAATAAGTCTTGAGCACAAAAGATGGAAGGAGGCGTCGGAAAAGAGGCGGCGGTGGCCGGAAATCGCTTGGGTTCGCCGGAGAGTTGAGTTCTTGACCGAAAAAATCGCGTCTTGATACTCGGTGAAGGTGAGGGTGCACGATTGTACCTGAAATTTGGTGAGAAGAGATGAATTGAGTGAGAATGAGAGAGTGGGGGCGAAAAATTCGGAAAGGGGGGCGAGGGTTTCGAGTGGGGAGAGGAGAAAAAAGTTTAGCAGATTTTAAGTCTGCGCGATCCGCCCGGGCGGCTATAAGTTTCCGCCCGGGCGGATATTCCTCGAATTTTTTTTTGAAAAGGGCGCGCCCAAGCGGATGTAAGTTTCCGCCCGGGCAGATGGTCCTCGAAATTTTTTTTTTTTTTTGAAAAGGGCGCGCCCGGGCGGATTTAAATTTCCGCCCGGGCGGATGCTTCACGGCTGTGCACACCAAAATACTTTTTTTTTTTCTTTTTTTTAAAAACTAAACAAGAGCAAGAGAAAATAAACAAATCGACACGAAAGAAAAATTAAATCAAATGCAAGAGAAGGAGAAGAAAAGTAGTTCTCAATTTATACTCGAGAGCTTGACGGTCGGTCCGTCTCAGTTCGGCATGTCTTGGAACCGAGTGATTCCAAGTTGTGGCTCGATTGTGCCACCCATGTAGTGCTTAAGGCGCTGGGCATTGACCGTAAATGTCACATCCTTCCCATCTTTCAACTCTACCGCTCCCGATGAGTATACTTTCGAAATCACGAATGGACCGGACCATCGTGACTTCAGTTTTCTGGGAAATAGTCGCAACCGGGAGTTGTAGAGCAGGACGTTTTCACCTTCTTTGAATTCTCTTTCGATGATCCGCCTATCATGAGCCTTCTTCGTCTTTTCTTTGTATGACAGTGCTAGATCATAGGCCAGATTCCGGAATGCCTCCAGCTGATCTAGTTGAAGCAAACGTCGTTCACCTGCATCAATAAAGTTAAAGTTTAGTGCTTTTGTTTCCCAATATGCCCGATGCTCTAACTCTACAGGTAGATGACATGCTTTACCAAACAAAAGCCTATACAGTGTAGTGCCTATAGGTGTTTTAAAAGCAGTCCTATATGCCCACAGAGCATCGTCTAAGCTCACCGACCAATCTTTCCTAACAGACACTTACCACTTTCTCCAAAATTCGCTTTATCTCTCGGTTCGACACTTCCACTTGACCACTCGTCTAGGGGTGATAGGGGGTAGATATCTTATGTGTGACACCATATTTGCTCAAAAGTTTTTCAAATAGTTTGTTGCAAAAATGCGTGCACCATCACTAATGATTGCTCGTGGTGTTCCAAATCGGTTAAAAATGTTTTTCTTTAAAAATTTTAGGACCACTTGAGCATCATTAGTGGCATATGCTTCCGCCTCTACCCACTTAGACACATAATCCACCGCAACCAAGATGTATTTTTTCGTGAAAGAACTAGGAAACGGTCCCATAAAGTCTATCCCCCACACATCAAAAACCTCACACTCAACGATATTATTTAAAGGCATTTCGTGACGGTTAGAGATGTTACCTGTCCGCTGGCATTTATCACAATGTAGCACATAAGAACGAGCATCTTTAAAGAGAGTTGGCCTATAAAAGCCACATTCAAGTACCTTGGATGCCGTCCTTATTGGTCCGAAATGACCACCTACCTCACGGTCATGGCAATGGTTGAGAATTTGATCAAACTCTTCCTCCGCAACACATCAGTCTTATCATGGAATCTGCACAAATTTCAAACAAAAAACGGTTCCTCCCAAAAATAGTATTTCACGTCAGAAAAGAATTTCTTTCGTTGGTGAAACGATAGGTTTGGTGGAGGTGTGCATGTGACAAGAAAGTTAGCGAAATTTGCATACCATGGACAATGTTTCCTCTCAAGCAATTGTTCATCAGGAAATCAGTCATCTATATCATCGTCACTGCCCTTAATTCTAACATGCTCAAGCCTAGACAGATGATCAGCAACTACATTTTCCACACCCTTTTTATCTCGAATCTCGAGATCAAATTCTTGCAATAACAAAATCCACCTAATTAACCTAGGTTTTGCATCTTTCTTAGCAAGCAAGTATTTTAGGGCAGAATGATCTGTATACACAGTTACTTTAGACAGAACAAGGTATGAATGAAATTTGTCGAAAGCAAATACTATAGCAAGTAATTCCTTTTCAGTAGTAGCGTAATTCAATTGAGCATCATTTAAAGTCTTACTTGCATAGTATATGGTATGAAATACCTTGTTCTTCCTTTGACCCAGCACCGCACCAACAGCTGTATCACTAGCATCGCACATCACCTCAAACGGTAACTCCCAATCAGGGACAGTCAGAACAGGTGCTGTAACCAAGCTTTCCTTCAGTATCTCGAATGCATGCAGACAAGTAGAATCAAAATTAAATTCAACATCATTCATCAACAAAGAGGATAAAGGTTTAGCAATTTTAGAAAAATCTTTAATAAAACGCCTATAAAACCAGCATGCCCTAGGAAACTTCTAACTCCTTTTATTGATGAAGGTGGTGGTAGGTTTTTGATTACTTCCACCTTGGCCTTGTCGACCTCAATTCCATTCTCTGATACCTTGTGTCCTAACACAATCCCCTCTTGAAACATAAAATGACACTTCTCCCAATTTAACACCAAATTTCTCTCTTCACATCTAATTAACACCAAGTTCAAATTCTCTAAACATTCATTAAATGAGGGGCCAAAAATAGAGAAATCATCCATAAAAATTTCAAGCAAATTTTCAATCATGTCATGAAAGATAGCGGTCATGCATCTTTGAAATGTTGCAGGTGCATTGCATAAACCAAAGGGCATACGCCTAAACGGAAAAGTACCATAAGGGCAAGTGAAAGTAGTTTTCTGTTGGTCCTCAGGTGCAATTGTGATTTGATTGTATCCCGAATATCCATCTAAAAAGCAATAAAATTCATGACCTGCTAATCGTTCAATCATTTGATCGATAAATGGCAAGGGAAAGTGATCTTTACGGGTTGCATAATTCAATTTCCTATAATCTATGCACACACGCCAACCCGTAACAGTTCTAGTGGGAATCAACTCATTTTTTTCATTAGTAATAACAGTAATCCTACCCTTTTTAGGCACACATTGTACAGGACTTACCCACGCACTATCAGAGATAGATAGATAATACCTGCATCCAGAAGTTTAATTGTTTCAGCTTTTACTACCTCTTGCATCTTTGGATCGAGTCTCCTTTGTGGTTGTGCTAGAGGTGAGAATTTATCTTCCATCAGAATTTTGTGCATGCAGATCGAAGGACTTATCCCTTTTATGTCCGAAACCTTCCAAGCGAATGCTCCTTTATGCTCCTTGAGGACTCCCAAGAGCTTACTCTCCATATCATCTGTCAAAGAAGAGGAAATAATAACAGGCAATTTATTATTTTCTCCTAAATATACGTACTTGAGATGTGGAGGTAGTGGTTTGAGCTCCACAGTAGGTGGCTCCTCTAGGCTTGACTTTTGAGGCATTAAATCTTTTCTGTCTCCCAATTCCTCTAGTCTAAGCCTCACTTGCTTTCTCCAAGGTGGAATGGCAATCAAGTGAGCTACCATCTCCATCTTTTCCTCGTCTAGCTCGTCCTCCTGCTTTTCAGTAGTGAGAGTGGCCTCCAATGTTTCTTTCAATCCATCCTGCATAAAATCACAAACGAGAGAATCTAAGACATCGATACGAAAACAACTATCATTATGCATTGTGTGCTTGAGAGTATTGAAGACATCAAAAATTATTTCTTCTTCTCCAACTCTCAGTCTCAATTTCCCCTCTTCAACATCAATCAGTGCTTTCCCTGTAGCCAGAAACGGTCTCCCTAGGATTAAAGGCATCTCTAAATCTTCCTCCATGTCAAGTACCACAAAATCTGCAGGAAAAATAAACTTATCCACTTTCACCAAAACATCTTCGATAATCCCACGTGGATACTTGACAGATCTGTCAGCCAGCTGCAACGACATCCTAGTTGGCTTTGGTTCACCTAATCCCAGTCTCCAAAACACAGAAAAAGGCATCAGATTAATACTCGCACCAAGATCACATAGAGCTTTATGAAAATTAATGTCACCAATAATGCAAGGTATAGAGAAACTCCCTGGATCTTTTTGCTTAGGAGGCATCTTGTTTTGAACTAAAGCGGAGCAATTTTCAGTCAAATTCACCGTCATATGACCTTCTAGCTTCCGCTTATTTGATAAGATATCTTTCAAGAATTTTGCATAACTTGGCATATTCAATAAAGCATAAGCAAAAGGAATGTTAATATGCAATTTTTTAAATATCTCAAGAAATTTACCAAATTGTGCATCTAATTTAGCTTTCTTCATTGCTGCAGGAAAAGGTGGAGGGATAAAATTTTATTCTGTGCAATAGGTGTAGATGTAGAGTTAGAAGACTTACCTCCTCGATTTTCCACCTCATCCTCACCGTGCTTGGTCTTTTCCTCATTAGACTCGAGTGCTTTTCCACTACGCAATTTCACAGCCTTCACATGTTTTCTTGGGTTAATTTCCGTGTTGCTTGGCAAAGCTCCTTGCTCCCTATTAGCAATCAACTTAGCCAATTGTCCAATTTGATTCTCTAACCCCTTTATGGATGCATCTTGGTTCTGAAATCTCGTCTCTGTTGCAGAAATAAATTTAGTCATCATTTGCTCTAAGTTGGACTTCTCCTCCCGAGGCGGTTCTGGCTTGAATCCTTGGTGCATCCCATATGGTGGACCTCTTTGTTGGCGATTTTGGTTGTTTTGACCTACCCATGAAAAGTTTGGGTGATTCCTCCATCCCGGATTATATGTGTTCGAATAAGGGCCATTTCTAGGACGGTTCTGGAATCCCACTTTGTTTTACCGGTGCTCCCTCAGGCACATAGAATGGATTGCCATCTTGGCAATCCTGCACGTCATGCTCACCCCCACACTTATCACAGAAAATTTCTTGCAGACGTATAGCCGACCCACTCATGCTCATCCCATCAATCTTTTTATTCAAAGCCTCTAACTGTGCTGAAACCGCCGACAAATCATTAACTTGATTAACTCCAGCACCTCGTCTCTGCCTATCAGACTGAGGATGATAGCTACTAGCAGCCATCTCCTCCAATAACTCATATCCTTCCTCAGCCGTTTTTCTCAGCAAGTTACCACAGACAGCAGCATCTATCATAGTACGGTTAGGAGTAAGCAGACCGTAGTAGAAAGTTTGAACAACTAATCCAAGCGGCAGCTCATGGTGTGGACATCTCCTCAACAAGTCCTTGTAGCGCTCCCATGCTTCGTAAAGTAACTCTTGCTCAAATTGAGTAAAACTAGTAATGTCGGCTCTAAGCTTCATAGTCTTCGACGGAGGAAAGTACTTGATCAGGAATGCCTTTGCCATATCCTCCCATGTAGTAATAGACCCTACAGGCAAACAGTTTAACCATGACTTAGCTTTATCTCTCAGTGACAATGGAAATAAACGCAAACGAACAGCATCATCAGACACGCCATTAAACTTAAAAGTATCACAAATTTCAAGAAAGTCAGCTATATGAGAATTAGGGTCGTCAAGTTCACTTCCCCCAAATTGGACAGTGTTCTGAAGCATCTGAATGATAGCTGGCTTGATCTCAAACTGATTAGCTCGGATGACTGGTCTTATAATTCTTGGATGTGCTCCATCAAGAGACGGCTGTGCATAATCCATCATCGGTATACGCCTTGGCTCCTCTCTGTGTTGATCGTCTTCCATTCTTTCCTTCGCTCTTTGCTGCTGTAGTCGACGTCTAGCTGTGCGTTTAATCTCGGGGTCAAAAGGCTCAAGCTTAAACTCGAGTGATCTTCGCATGCACCACAAGAAAAATCTGCAACACAATGAGAGTATCAAATAACAATAAAATAAATAATATTAAAGAATTTAAATGAAAAATAAAAAATTGTGAATCAACAGTCCCCGGCAACGGCGCCAAAAACTTGATCGAGCAAAACTTGCACAGTGAATAGTCCCAAAATTTATTTTATAAATGAAAGCTCGATTTAAATATCGCAAGTGCACGATAGTCAAGTTATAATAAACGTAAGTGAATACGAGTATCGTTCCACAAGGACTGCGTTACACTATTTTTATTTTCAAGTAAAATTTCTTTAGCAACGATAAAATGAGTTGATGATTAAAGTAATGTAAATTAAACAACTAAAATAATTAAAATGCAAAGAAAACGTATTCAAGAAGGCAATGATTAATTTTGATTAAATCAATTGAGAAATGAATTTGTTGGGAATTAGAAGTTCACCTACCACTCGACTTTTACTCGTGCATTCGACGGAGTTCCCTAGACTAATTAATATACTCTGTCGAGCTATATTAATACTAATCATAAACATGCAGTACTCAAGTGTCCTCAATTATTTAACAGTTCAAGATTGCATTACATTCTATGGAATCCACTAGCTTTCATCCGGGTGAACTATCACTATCGACACGTACCCAATTCAGTATATCTACTAAAATTGTAAATCCGTGGTTTATACTATTTGATCATATTGTTAATTGTTCTATCGAAATCATCAACAACATGAAATAATCAAAGGAAGTTAGCTAGGCTTCGATTGACACAAGAAAGAACAATAGCATAAACAAATCACTAATAAAAACGTCGAGAAATAATGTTAAACACCGAGTACAGGGTAGGATCCCCTCAAATCCCAACAAATCTAGAGTTTAGCTACTGAAATTCATGATAAAAACCAACAATCAATGTAAGAAATAAAATACTGATAATGAAAATACTAAAGATGACGATGGATGACGGCCACGACGCGTGGAAATCTCGAGGTCTTCAAAATCTCCTTCTTCTAGCCTCCCCTCCAAGAAAAGTGATGAAAAAAATATGAAAAAGTCTGCCAAAAGGAGGCTGATCTCGTGTATTAGGTTTAGGTGTCGGATAGAGTCCATCAAAAGTTGGAAACAAATCTTCCTGAATCTCGCTTCTCGCTAGGGCGGTATATTTTGACCGCCCTAGCTAGAGGTCCTCGCATAAACATCCTCGAGCATGTCTCTGATTTCGCTGGGGCGGTCACTTTTGACCGCCCTAGCGAAACACTTGCGCATAAAATCCTCGGCCAGACCAAAATGCTCGCTGGGGCGGTCACTTTTGACCGCCCCAGCGAATCCTCTTCGATATTTTGACAAATTTGCTCCCACTTTTTGGTTCAATTCCTACAAAATAACCACAAAATACACGAGATCAATCACATGCTAAATAATGCTAAAAAATGCAGAATTAACTAAAACAAACTAAGATGATGCATGAATGCGACTCAAAACCAACACTAAAAACACGTAAAAACGAGTCCTATCAGCTGCTTTTAAGAATTTCAAAGTTTATCAAATGGATGTGAAGAATGCCTTCCTAAATGGTCTACTACAAGAAGAGGTCAATGTCGAACACCCTCCAGGTTTTAGTTGATCATTTTTCACCTCATCATGTATTCAAATTACACAAAGCCCTGTATTGTTTAGAACAGACACCTAGAGCATGGTATGACACTCTGTCACAATTCCTTATCAATCATGATTTTACTGTTGGCACAGTAGACAAGACCTTGTTCACTTTAGTCAAGAATAAAGATATTCTATTAGTGCAGATCTAAGTTGATGACATTATTTTTGGGTCACCTAACCCCAAACTTTGTGCAAAGTTTGTTAAATGATGCAGGATCAATTCGAAATGAGCATGATGGGAGATTAACATTCTTCCTAGGATTGCAGATCAAACAACTTGATACTGGTATTTTCATAAATCAAGCCAAGTATACTAATGAGCTACTGAAAAAGTTTGGTATGGAAGCATGCTCTGTTGCTTCCACTCCAATGAGCTCATCTACCAAGCTTGATAAAGATGAAAGTGGAATTTCAGTAGAGGTAACTCAGTATCGTGGCCTCATTGGCTCAGTATTGTATCTTACTGCCAGTAGACCTGATATCATATTTTCTATTTGCATGTGTGCTAGATTTCAATCTAACCCCAAGCAATCTCATTATATTGCTGCTAAACGTATTCTGAAGTACTTAAAAGGAACTCGAAATGTCGGCTTATGGTATCCCAATGATTCATCTTTCATTCTTATTAGATATTCAGATGTTAATTATGCAGATTGCAAACTAGACAGAAAAATTACAAGTGGTTTTTGTCATTTCCTTGGTGATAGGTTAATTTCCTGGTTTAGTAAAAATCGAACTTCCATAGCTACGTCTACTGCAGAAGCAGAATACTTTGCTGCTGGAAGTTGCTGCTCTCAAATACTATGGATGCAACAACAATCCAAAGACTATGGAATTCAAGCCTCAGAATCACCTATCTTCTGTGACAATACCAGTGCCATTGCAATCACGCAAAATCCAGTAATTCATTCCAGAACGAAGCACGTCTTCTTCACTACCAAGATCTTATTCAGGTATACCGATTCGAGGATATTGCCTAAGATGAAAGTATATATGAAGAAGAAGTAGTCTTAAGTCAGGGAGAATCTGATGGAACTGAATCGGAATCCGACTGAAGACGAGGTGTTTCAACACGAAACATATGAAGATCTGTCTGATTTCTTTAGCCAGACAACAATATCTCATAACATGGTTCAAAGGATCATGAAAGAAAATCCTAGTCTACAAAGATATCAAGGATTCTCTGTAGGACATGTAGAAAAGTTCTTAGGAAGTCTTAGCCTAAGAAACAGAAAGCATCATCTAATCTATAAAGTTTATAGAAGGGAAATGGCAATCCCAATGGAACTTACAGGAAATATTATGGAGATGCAGTTAATTCTTTCCGAAGAAATTAAGGAGGAATTACAAAAACTCAAGATAGAAGTAGCACAGACTATGTCCTGGATTCATATCGGAGCAATCCAGATTATGATAAAGGATACTTTCAAAGAAGAGATAGATTCACCAATTGATATTGCTATATGCGATAAAAGAATGGGGAATCTACAAGATTCAGTACTGGGAACAATCACAGGAAATCTCTGTGCAAGAAAGGTTATAGGAGTAATCTATCCAAGGATAGTCTACAACCTGGCAGATCGAGATTTCAGTCGAGCCTTGACATTACATCAAAATTTCAAGGAAAAAAGACTGATGAAAGAAGGTAATAGACCATATTCTATCACTTATCAAATTTCATATGCTCTATCTAATACACATCATTCGAAGTTGTTTATTAGAAATGAGTTTATTGAAATACCAGGGATATTTGGAAAATTTTCTCAAGCAATTTATCCAGAAAGAATTGAGTTTGCGTTAATACAGGAAATAGATATCCAAATACAAGACAAACCGATTCTAAAAAGAATCAAAGTTTTAGATTGGAATCAAGAATACTATATTTTCAGGGAGATAGAATTACGAAAAACGCCTGTCATAGAAACCCAACAGGAGCTAAAAAGTTTTTCTACAATAGGAAAGCTTAGATGCCCAGAAGGGTGGAAAGAAGTAAAAGTAGTAATTGATATTACGAAAGAAAGGAATCAATTTCCTTGTACCATATATATTATTTGGAACAACCAATGATAGGAACTTACCAAGGAATGATTCAAATCGGAGGATTGGAAGTTCATATTCAAGGAATTCCATGGAAAGAGTCGGATCGACTGATTCTCGGACTAGAGTTTCTCGAGGAACACAAAACTTGGAAATGTCTAGAGATGAAATGGGGTTTATGGCAGATGATAAGATGTGGAAAATCCAATGACCACAAGTCCATTCTCCGTATACATTCCAGTAGAATGTTATATGAACAATATAAGGCAGAATATTTTGCTGCTTATATTGATTCAGGTGATGGAATCTGTATAGCAAAACGAGGAGTTTTTCCAAATAATTTGTAAGAAGAATTACCCAAGATTTCTGAAAGAGATTTTTCTAGAAGAATCTTAATATTATGCAAATGGATTAAGATGACTGAAATCATGATAGGCTGTGCTGGACAAACACCTTGGTACAAGGTAAAAACACCACCAATTTATTTTCATGATACAGGAGCTGACATATTGTTAGGAAATAATTTCCTACAAATGTTCAAATCCTATACTTAAGAAAATGAGACAAGACGATTAGTGTTCACAACACCCTGTGATCACAAAATCATAGTCCAGAGACTATTTGATAAAAAATTTCCGATCCAGTTTCGCAGCAAGCATGGTGATGAAGGAAAACTTCTAAACCCAAAAAATGAAGGATTCTAGACGGTTTGGAGAAACAATGCTCCAGTTAAGAGCAGATAAAGAACTACAACCGAAGATATAGAATTCCTGAAGATAACACTACACAGGAATGAATTAGAGTTTGAATCTAAGGTGTTATTGGAAGATGTCAAGAAGAGGATCAAAGAAAATTACAATGAAGATCCCTTGGCATGGTGGGACAGAAATCAACTCAAAGCTTGCCTGAAAATTAAGGAAGGCAAAAAGTATGAATTTGTCCGTTGCAGGCCTATCCAATGAGTATAATTGATCAAAGAGATATGCAGATTATAATCAAGGAACATTTGGACCTTGGTTTTATCAAAGCAAGAATGTCACCATATAGCAGTCCAGGTTTTCTGGCAAGAAATCACGGTGAGAGAAAACGAGGAAAACCCAGATTAGTTATTAATTATCAAGAGATTAATAAGATTCTGGAGTTTGATGGATATTTTATACCTAGTAGAGAACAATTGATTAGTTGCATACGCAATGCCAAGATATTTTCTAAGTTTGACTGCAAGTCCGGATTCTATCAAATTCGGATGCAGGAAGAAAGCCAGAAATTCACAGCTTTCTCCACACCGCAAGAACATTATATTCGAAAGGTATTACCAATGAGATTGGCTAATTCACCTTAGATATTTCAAAGAAAGATGGATTAACTATTTAAAGATTATTTCAAATTTATGTTTGTCTATATTGGTGATGTTTTAATAGCATAAAAAAATATGGAAGAACATGTCAAGCATTTAGGAATTTTCTCTAATAAGAAGGACTGGTTTTATCGGAAAATAAAGCAGTCATTGCTACAAGAAAGATCGAATTTCTTGGAATAGAAATCGATGAGTCTGGAATAATTTTGCAAGATCATATAGTAGAAAAAGTGCAAAATTTTCCAAACAAATTAAAAGAAAAGAAACAATTTCAAAGTTTTCTAGGAGTTGTTAATTTTTCTGGGATGTTTATTAAAAACCTAGCAAAACATAGGAAGGTGTTCAGTTCATTATTGAAAAAAAAACAAGATTTATAAGGACAAAAGAACACACAGAAGGACTTATACATTTAAAGGAGGTTTGTGGCTATTGCTCAAGATAAGATGATCTGGTATTATATACTGATGCCAGTGATCATTGGTGGGTAGTAGTTCTTACTAAGCTCACACTAGAGGGAGAACAACCATGCAGATACTGTAGTGGGTTATTCTCAGATGCAGAAGCCATAAGATGACATATTAACGAAAATGAATTATATGCAGTAAAAAGGGCATTTGGAAAATGGCAATTATTTTTACTTGCAAAGAAATTACTTTGAAAGTTGATAACACACAAGTGAAAGCTTTCTTAAGGAAAAGAATTAAATCTAAACCCGAGAAGGCCATATTATTAAGATAGCAAGCCTTAGTCAAAATTATATTTTTGATATAATTATAATTAAATCTCACAAGAATATTCTTACAGATTTTTTAACAAGAGATGGATAACATTGACATAGATGCTATAATCAAGATTCAGAGGCATTTAAGGGAACACCTTGAAATGCTTCAAACCGAGTTCTACAAGTTGGCTTTAAATGCAGAAGTTACGGGAAGGCTACAACAAGCCGATAAGAGAATTGTCTCTGATCGAATCACATGATATTTATAGGCATATACTCAGTTATGGTCTGTAATGCAAAGGTCTATCCTCCAAAGCATTGAGAAGCCATTGGTTTCACAAATGGAGAGTTTTCGAGTACATGACTCTATACCTGGAGCAGGGGATTCAAGTACCACTAGCATAAGAGTTAAGACGGGATCATCTTATGATGACTCGTCCAAAACAAAAATTGAAACTCCAGATTTTAATCTCGAGTCTTCAAATCAACCCTGCACCTCGGGGATTGAAGAGGGAGAGATAAACCTTAGACCCAATAATGACAGGGGCAAAACTAAGGTTGGTACTAATGAAGTTGCAATTTCTCCATTTCAGGTTTACAAACAGAATTGGGAGAAATTAAAAACAGGAATTGGCATTAACCCAGCTACCAACAGGTTTGATGTTTCAGGAAAATATCCTAGGGCATGGATAAAACCTAATTCATATCACAAGGAGGTTAAAGCCTGGTATGAATTCGGGGCTCTTCCCTCAGTTTATACCACATCACCTAGATTTCCAGAAATTTCAGGACTACCTAAATTGATTCAATAAGCTGTTCACGAAACGTGGACAACGATTATTTGTCTAGAGGAGATATTCTTGAGCTATAATTCTTCAGTACAGCACCAGAACCAGCAGGAAAAGGCTCTCATGAAGCCTTTCATTTTATCAAGTTAAGGAGGCCAGATTCAAATGTCCAAAAATATATCAAGGATCCTCCATCAGAAGAAACACCCCTTGTTGCTTCAATAACTGAAGATGAAATTTCTACTAGAAGAGAATGGGGTTTATGGGTCTATCTCGCTGAGATGGATAAAGTCAAGTTTCCGTTTAAATTTTATCAAAATTCAGTAAACGGATCATCCCTATTAAATACTATGATAGGAAAAACCACATGTTTTGCAGAAGATATATTCAAAAATAAAAGAAATCTTTTGTGGAATAGCAAGCTTCCGTGTAGTAAAGAAACTCGACGGAAATTCTGTAATATGGCACATGTGGGAAGATGGTCAGAAAACATCTGCCCAGAGTTCATAAACCAGAAGGAACCAGAATTTTGCAAGGTCTTCAAACCTCGAGCAGACAAGAAGCATCTTGCAGAAACAGGACCAAGTGGGGAAGGACCACAATCACGATTTCCTCGGGGATACAGAAAGACAAAGATTCCCCGACAAAGTTAAAAGTGGACATGTGATCAGCCCACTAACCAAAAGAAAACCCACCATGTGAGTGGAAGGCAAGGACCACCAATAATGGTGGAAAATGACAAAGAACATTGGTTTCCTTATCTTTAAAGATGAAGAAAATCTGATAAATGGACAAGAAAATTGGACCCAAAATTCATACTATAAATAAGGGTAAATGGGGACTAGTAAACCACACAAGAACGAAACCTAAAGAAAATATGTTTCATATATTTAAAGGTTTCAAATAGAAGAATCAAGAATAATAGAGATCAGCTGGAAGCTCTTAGATGGTTAATTCAACATTTTAAAGAAAAAGGAAATGATATTACAGCAGATATCTTACAAGCTCATCTCTACTGGATATGCAGAGAGATAAAAGAAGAAGAGAAGTTAATTTCTAGATTAATAATCTAGAAAAAGACATTTCAAGAAAGTGGATGGACCATCTTAAAGGACCACTCAACAACTACATGGTCCATAGACAAGCTGTAAAAGCTTATCAAGATTTGGAATCTGAGTTTCAAATCCGAAGAAGACTTCTATAAATAAAGAAGCAGAAGGAAGATGAAGGCATCACTCAACCTCTTCATTTTTCTTTAAAATAAGTTGTAATATTTTTCTGTTCAAGTTTATGCGTGGTGTGATTTCAGCTACTATTAGTAGCTAAGCAAGTTTCTCCTCCCCTACTAGAGGTTTCTATGTATTAATAAATGTTTATATTTGAATAAAAAGATCTTTGCTCTTAGCTCCTCTCACATATTATTTTCAAAATTTTATCTTATATTGTACACCCTAAGGTAGGAAACGAGTTAAGGTTGTGCCAAGTGCTGCTGAAGGAATCTGTCTCGGTAACCATCAGTTGCGATCGTGTGGTTGGACTATGAGGAGCAGTTCGTAAAATACGGTGGATATAACCCGATGGCACTCGGATCAAAGAGGTATATGATTTAATTTATTTTACGGAAACTTGATGAGCCATTATTTAAAAAAAAATCAATTATTAAAAATTACGGTTTGAGGGGTATTTTGGGGAATTGGGTAGTAAAACCAAAATTGATAAATTTTGGGTACTGAAACCTAAGTTGCCCTATATCAGCTATCTGATAAAGATCACAGTGACTTGAAGACAAAATTTGATCCATTTATGATAACAAGTCTCGTACACCCCAACAGTCATAATGGCATAGATAATACAAGGAATTAAATGCGCTTTAAATATGGATGTTCAAATATCAATTAATGTCGGTGACCATTGGATTAAAGTCTATAGATATATATCATCGGGTCATTTATAAAAGACAATATACATGCATCATGAAAATCAACAGCAGAATCAATACTGATTCTTTCAAGCATTAAAAATGAAACAAGAGCATTAAATAGTATTAATACATTTACGCTGATTCAACTAACACTTTGTTTCAAGCAAAAAACGCCTTTTGTTCTCTTGTGTGTTCTTATAGTCACTCACTTGTAATTCGTCCTTGCTCTATGATCTGGATGTAAAAAATTTTGGTGCTGTAATTCTTCCTACTATGTGTTCTGGACGTTCGCATCTTAGTGTTATTCACTTCAAATGTAACGTCCCGAAAATTTGAAGGTCCACGTGAACCACATGCATGAAAGTTATCAAATTCTTTGTGTATTTTATTAAATTGTTTTAATGCATTAAATGTATCTTTATTTCATGAATTTGTGTTTTAATTCACGGTTTATCTAAAGTTTCATGCATTAGGATTTTAAGTTGCATTTCGCGCTTGAACAAGGAACGAGGAACGGAGACCGGGGATAATCAGGAAAATTTTTTTTATTGAATAATTATTTTTACTTATTTAATATGAGGTGTTTTTAAGTATGATTTTAAAAAAATGGGCCTTGGTTGCATATTTTTACCCTCCAGGTTATATTTTTAGTTGGTACGTAAATTTTATCGAATCAGTGGACTTTTTGAGGGCTCTGGCGATATTTTTAAAAACATACAAAAAAATAATATTTTTTCGAGGGTGTTATTAGGCTTGACGGGTTTATTTTATAGTAAAATGGGGCTAAAACCATTTTATCCCTTTTATTTTAATTAAGGGCCCATTTACACCTTTTATTATGATTTAACTACATATTTAACAAACCCTAAACCTATTATTAACCTTGGTCGTCCCCTCCCTCACACGTTCATCAGTAGCAGCAGCTTTTCCCATCTTCCTTCAGCAGCCATCTCTAACTCTTCAAAGGTTTTTCAAGAAAATTTCCTCTCCGCTCCTCTGGTGCTTCCCCGACGCGAATTCCTTCAAGTTTGTGAGCACACACTCACCAAGGCACGCCCAAAATCTCGTTTTTCTCATCATTAACATCATAATATTCTGGTTTGTGTGTTTATGAATGAGAAATCTTTTGATCTATTATATGGTATCGTTTTTGCATAGTTTTGACATGAAATACACCTACACTTCGATGCAATTCACGTTTTCTTGACTTCTTGTGTAAGGGGCTGCCGGTTTGAGGAGTTAGGGGGCAGTATACGTTGGGAGTTAAACTGTCAAGGGGCTGGAGTCACGAGTTAGTCACGTTTTGGGAAGGGCCGATCGGTCTTTTTGAGGGAGATATGATTTTTATCGTAAAACCGCACAAGCTGTGAAATTTTTGTGTCACGAAACCCATCAACTTCTGTTATTTAGAATTCTACGACTTATAAGAAACAAGATATATATGATTTTTATCGAAAAATTACACAAGCTATGAAATTTATGTGTCACAAAACCCGTCAGCCTCTGTTATTTCGAATTCTGCGACTTGTATGTTGGTTTTTTTGAACTTTGTTCAACATATGATTTGTATCACTCTGTGTTATATTCGATTCGATAGAAAATTCGTAACTTTCTTATAAGAAACGAGAGAGATATGATTTTTAACGTAAAACCGCACAAGCTGTGAAATTTCTGTGTCACAAAACCCGTGACCCTCTGTTATTTCGACTTCTCCAACTCATAGGTTTGTTTTCTGGAACTTTTTTCAACATATGCTTTGTAGCACTCTGTGTTATCTTCTTTTCGATAGCAAATTTGTAATTTTCCTATAAGAAACAATAGAGATATGATTTTTATCTTAAAACCACACAAGATGTTAAATTTCAGTGTCACAAAACCCGCCACCCTCGGTTATTTCAAATTCTGTGACTTATATGTTGGTTTTCTTGAAATGTGTTCAATATATATTTTTATCACTGTGTTATCTTCGTTTCAATAGCAAATTCATCATTTTATGATAAGCAATGAGGGAGATATGATTTTTATTGTAAATCCGCACAAGCTATGCAATTTCTGTGTCACGAAACTCGTCATATTTTGAATTCTGCTACTTATAGATTGGTTTTCTGGAACTGTGTTCAACATATGATTGTAACACTCTCTGTTATCTTCTATTTGATAGCAAATCCATAATTATTTGATAAGAAACAATGGAGCTATGATTTTTATCCTAAACTCACTTAAGCTGTGAAAATTTGTCCATGTTTTTCATGTTTTCTTAAGGTGCGAGGGTAGGCTCGGACAAGGAGGGCTGAACAAGAACATGGTGTTGTCGAGGAGGGTCCTGAAGTGGGCTAGGAAGAGTTGGTTCAGGTTTATTCCCCGTTGGTTTGGTATTGGGTCGAGAATTCGAGGGTTTAGTGCACTAAGGTTCGAGTTGCTTTGGTGTAGAAAAATCCAGCAACTTTCAGGTGCTGTTCAAAGGTTTTAAGTGGGCTGGTCTAGGTGGTTTAAGGGCTGGTAGGGTATGGTTGAGACATGTTTTAAGCTTGGAGAGATTTAGTTAAGTTTCGGGCTAGTTCGGTTTAAAACCGGGACCCCGGTCCAAGTTTAAAAACGAATCGTGTAAGTTTTGAATCAGGCTCGATTTTATGTCTAAGAAACACTTATAAATATGCTTTGAGGTGCTTTGAGGTCCAGGGTTAAAATGATCAATTTGGGTTTTCTGGGGCAAAATGGTCATTTTGCACCCGAGTCGAGATTTTTGTCCTGCCAGCACCCCGAGCACAAATTTATCATGTTTTAAATGTTTATGTTATCAAGAATAAGAATTTTTATGAAATTATGAAAATACGTTGCATGCTTGATTGTAAAGAAAATTTACATATATGTATGATTTTGATAAGTGATGAAAATGATGATGTTTTTGAAGGATGAGAGTTGGTTGTGGCTGACTATATATGTATACGATGATATGATTGGAGATATCGTGAGGGAAAAGACCGCTTATGGGAGCAGGCCCCAGAGTGAGCCCGACGATCGTATTTTCATTGACATGATATGATGATATGATAGGCCAATGCTCAGTTGACGGGTGAGAGTGTCTCCTGATGTACCCGCCGTCCGGTACCGTGGTTATATGTAGATGGATCCATCGAATAGAGATGATACAATAGAGCTGATACGAAACTCACAACTAATGAACTGAATTCGATTAAATAAAATGTATACGTATATGATGATATGATCAGGCATGTTTTGACACGTTATGGTATTCTATGACATGTTTACGTTATGCGTTTAAGATCATGAAATGTATGTTGATTACAGTATTTTTCACGGTTGCATGTTATGTATAGTATTTTTTATAACGTTACAGTTTTGTTGAGCCTTTAGACTCACTAGGTGTGAATGATGCAGGTGAGCATATCGATGAGGAGACTGGAGGCGTCGAAGACTAAGTAGGCTTAGCTAGGAGTGCATTGGATAACCCGAGGACATTGCGATCTTCTTCCTATTATGTTTATGAGACATGATTTTAAGAAATATGGTTAAATGTTTTGAATCTTGGTTTATGTTAGGGATGTAAATGAGCCGAGCTGTTCGTGAGTTTTTCGGATCTCGGCTCGTTAAAAAGCTCGTTCGGGCTCGTTCGTTAAGCTTCTCGAGCCGAGCCCGAGCCTTATTTTGGGCTCGACAATTTTGTTGAGCCGAGCTTGAGATTAATGATGTTCGGCTCGTTAGCTCGTGAACATGTTCGATAATAGGTTCGTGAGCTCAAAATTGAGCTCGGCTCATTTAGCTGGCTCGTGAGCTCGAGCTCGAGCTCGGCTCGTTTAAGTGGTTCACGAGCTCGGGTTCGAGCTCGGCTCGTTTAGGTAGATCGTGAGCTCGAATTTGAGATAATTAATGAGTTATAATATTAAAATAATTATGTATGATAAATAATAATAAATTAAAAATTAAAAATCTATACATATTATAAAAGTGTGAATTAAGGTCAAAGTTATTTGTTTTTATTTGCTTGTAGATGAAGTGAACATATATTTTTCACAAAATATTAAATTGAATATGATTTGCTTTATTTTGTAAATCTATAATCTTTTGAATGAGTTATATATGCAAGAAGTTTCTCAGAAAAAAATTAATATATACAAATTTAATACTTCCAATAATATAGTATGAAATATAAAAAAAAATTTATATTATTTTAATTTTGAATTTTTGTATTTAAATAACATATTTCATAAATATGTTATATCATTAAAGAGTTGAACACTTTTTGATAAATATAATAAAATATTAATTAAATCATATTTTGTCAGTTGTCTAGAAGATAGAATAACAAAAATTCATTGCTTTTATTTGCTTGTAGATTAAGTTAAAATATTTACAAAAATTAAATTTAATTTGTAGAATACTGAAATAACAAAATTCTATGATTTTATTTGCTTGATGAAACAATTTTTTTTCTACAAAACACTTAATTGTGTGGAGATTTGTAGAGGCATCAAATAGAGAAGAATATACATTTCTTCTCATAAGATTTGCTAATGAAGATGGCGAGAATATTATTTTTCAAAGAGAAGAAAAAATTGATGACAAAAAAAATCGTGAAAGCAATATAAATTGAAAATATAAAAGAAAAAAAAATTTGACGCAATAATTTAATTTAAGGTTTAGAATATATTATGTATATTATATTTTTATTTTTCATAAATCAATAACACATGATAAAATAAGTTGTCAACGTTATGTATTATACTTTTTTCTTCTCTCAAATTTAATTTTAATACCTATTGTGATATCAATTTTATATTATATTTTCTCCAATGTCTAATTTATACAAAATTATAATATTTATTACTAATATGTTTTTCAACAATTATTAATTTATTTAGATTGTGCTTGGATAAATTGATTTCAAATTTATGGATTAGAATTATAATTTTATTGTTAACAATGAAACAATATATCAAATCTTGAATCTACACATTACTTATTTACATATTATTATTTATATAAAGTAGAATAAATTTCAAATAACATTATTATTTGGTGGACTTGAACAATATCATAACTAACATGAAATATTACTATATAAACATGAAATGAGTGGATTTGAAGTTTATGATGTTACATCTCTTAATAACAAAAATACATTTGAATGTATTGAAATCCATGGATTTGAAATCCTTCCAATCAAGAATAACCTTAGATTTATAACACATAAAATTTTTTAAACAAATATCTTTTGCAATCATTTTATAATACATATAGTATAAATTATATTACATTGAATTTCCTACGGATAATGCTAAAGGTACAACTAATATATAGTACTGCGATATTTACAACAATTATATCGTTAGATTTTGTTATTATCTAATAAGATTTTATATTTAATTTATCATGAGATTTTGATAAATGAAATTTCTATTGATTTTTTTGAATTGTAAGAATTATTGTACAAATTTGGTTGCACATAGCATTACTCATTTCTATCGACTAATATAGCATGAAATCATTAATATATAATTTTTTGTAAATTAATCTCTTCTGATCTCATTTCTTTAAGAACAATTATTGATAATAGAAATGTATTTTCACGTGCGTCGCACGTATCTTTACCTAGTTATATTAAAAATGTGAATGTTATGGCAATAATCACTAGTAGAAAAATCGGATTTTATTTCGGCAGGCTTTACTTCGGCAAAAATAAATTACGAAGTAATAAATTACTAATAACTTCAGTAATAACACAAGCGAAGTAAAATAATATATTTTACTTCGGATGTTTAAAAACACGAGCTTCACAATATTTTTTTATTATATTTTACTTCGGTATATCAATGTTGACGAAGTAAAAAAAATAAGAAAAATAATTTCATGCTGAAGTAATAAGATGAACCAAAGGGAACTAATGCTGAACCTTTAGCGACGGTTTATCATTACACACCGTCGCTAATTTAATCAGCGAAGTTTGTCGCTTAAAAACTGTCGCTGATAGCGACGGTTGTTCTAAAAACCGTCGCCGATTTAATCCGCGACGGTGTGTCGCTTAAAACCCGTCGCTGATTTAATCAGCGACGGTATTTCAAAATTCCGTCGCTAAATGTTCGAGCCGGGCTAATATTGTATTGTGATCGACCAAATATTTTACAAATCAAACAATATCAAGTATTGTTACCGACAACAAGTAAAAATGTGGCAAGCATTTCTTCAATACAGTTGTAGAAAAACGTCGCCGATCAGATCGGCGACGGTTATGCATAACTGTCGCTGTTGGCGACAGTTTAAGAAAAACGTCGCCGATCCAGATCGGCGACGTTTTTGTAAATAACCGTCGCTATTAGCGACGTTTGTGTCAATACCCGTCGCTATTAGCGACGATTTTAATCAAAACCCGTCGCTATTAGCGAACCCGAGCCAGTCTCTTTAAACAAGATAAACGAGCCATTAACGAGCCGGGCTTGAGCCGAGCCCGAGCTTCATAAATTCCGAACGAGCCGAGCCCGAGCTTCAAACCCGAGGCTCGTAACGAGCTCGAGCCGAGCCCGAGCCGAGAAAATATTGAAACTAGCCGAGCCCGAGCCAGCTACTGCTCGGCTCGGCTCATTTACATCCCTATTTTATGTTGTTGATTTCATTTTAAGATTTAACTAAGTGTTGTTATTTTTATTCAGAGGTTGGATGACCTTTTAAAAGCTTGTTCAACTTATTTAAATATTTTTTAGCATGTGTATTTTCTGCCTTAGCTATTAAAAGAAAAAAAATTTCAATAGAATTTTAATATGAGCAGACGTTTCAGTTGGTATCCAAGCAAGGTTCCTGTAGAACCCGTTAAACTAGACGACGTATAAGCCATCCATAATTTCTAGTATTTAAATTAAAAATGATTTCTTTATTATTTAAGGTATTATAAAGTTACTTAGTCTTGATTATTTATTTTAAATTGCATAAGTTTAGTTTTGTCTTTTCGGTTAAATAAGCGAGGCCGGACTGGAGTTGGAGCATTGAGATAAAATTTAATGATAAGAAAATATTCCTAGAATTTATTTAAGATAAAGAATAATTTATTTTAATGAAAAATAATGTTTAGGGATTTAATTAATTAATTAGAGATAAATAGTAAATAAGTTTCTTTATGTTCAATAATTAATTAAAAGCCTAAATTAAAATATGTGACCAATTGAGATAAGTTAATATAGGCTTATTTTATTTAAGAAATTTTAACTTAACAAGTTGGTAAATTTAATTTAAAAATTAGCCATGCATGCAAGATAATTATTATCCTAAATTAATTTATTAATCACTAAAATACTTAATGGGTAGATAAAACTTTAATGATTTAAAATTCAAGAATTAAGCAATTTTGCCCCCTATTTATTTAGTAGATTTCGACCACCCCATAAAAGATTTGAATTAGTTTGACAACTCACCACTTTGATTTCTTTCCTTATCCCTTTTCTTGGTAGATAATCCCTTACCTTTTAATCATCAATAAATAATAATTAAGTAATTTCCTACCCATATTTGAAATATGGAAATCGGTCATCTCACCATCTCACTCCCTCAATCAAATCATTTCCCTTATCTCACGAACAACTAGGATAGCAAGATTCATTTTACCATTTCAAATCCAATTCATCTTGCAAACTTTCCCTTCACTTCCCTAGCCATTCTTCTCTCCATATTTTCGAAAATTTCAGAGCCTTTCAACACATGAAAATCGAGATTAGCTCAAGGAAAAACAAGAAGAAAAGCAACTTCGTCTCCTTCGCGCCATGTCGTCGTAATCGATTTGTTTTCATTTCAAACAAATCCAAGGTATGTCTATATTATTTCTTTGCTCTTCAATCAAGTTATATATCTATTTTTAAACCATTACATGTGCTTGATCCATGGAAAAACCGAAATCATGATTAGGGATCACAGCAGACATCTGACCGCAGTTTTGCAGACCTTGCAGAAGCATAAGCTGTTCGCGAAGTTCAATAAATGCGAATTTTGGTTAGAGAAGATGGCGTTCTTAGGCAACATCGTTTCTAGCAGCGGTATTGAGGTAGACCCAGCGAAAGTTGCAGCAGTCAGAGATTGGGTTGTGTCGCAGAATGAATCAGAGATCCGTAGTTTCCTTGGGCTAACAGGATACTATCGGAAGTTTATTCAGGGATTCTCCTCTATCGCAGTTTCACTCACGTCGTTGACAAAGAAGAATGTTAAATTTGTGTGGAGCGATGAGTGTCAGAAGAGTTTTGATACTTTGAAGCAAGCTCTTATATCAGCGCCAGTTTTGGCCATGTCGTCAGGGCCTGGCGTGTAGTAGCCCGAATTCCAAATTGGGTAATTAACGGAGTATTGGTGATTAAGAAGGTTTAATGTGTAATTTTGACCGAGTCATGATCGGACGGACCGAAGATGGTTCGGAAGCACCGAAGAGGTCGGAAGGTCCGAAGTGAGTTCGGTGGATCCGATCATTAGGTGTCAAGAGTTGATCGACACGTGGGAGTTCGGACGTTCCGAAGTGTAGGTTCGGTGGATCCGATCATGAGGTGTCAAGAGCAGCTGGACACGTGCATGTTCGGACGGTCCGAAGTGTATAATCGGAGGATCCGATCATGAGCTGTCAAGAGCCAATGGACACGTAGCATTCGGACGTTCCGAAGTGTTGTTCGGAGGATCCGAACATGGCCTATAAATAGTGCTCGGATTTCTCATTTTTGACTTGCCAATTTCTTGAGTTTTCTCTCATTTTGGAGAGTTTGGAAGGTTTCTAGGGTTAGTTGTTGGTCGAGCGATAGCTAAGAGCTGCCAGGAGTAGTAGCGTAGCGGCGCCTGAGTTACGAGGCAATCGACATCAAAGGGCTGTCGACGGACGAAGGTAAACCCTAAACCTTTGGTAGTACTAGGGAGTGCTGGTTTTGCTAGTCTAGCATGGTAGTATTGTTCATTGGGTGCTTTTGATGCGTAGGCTTGTGCTAGACCTGATTAGCGGTGTTGCGTAAGGCTAGGCTTGCTGTGATAGAGGTACGAAAGTACTATCCGAGATATCCTGGTTGAGTATACATTCTTATATGTGTTGCATGATTATGTGGTGCATTGATATATGTCATATGATGCATGCTATTATGTCACGTTTATTACTGCACGTTGCATTTCATGTTGAGCCGTACCTCCTTCGAGATAGCCTTTACTGTTGAGCTGTATCTCTTTCGAGATAAGCTATATCTTGGGGCCGCTCAGCCCTGTCTTGTGGACGCATGGACACCGAGAGTACACAGTGGCCGACGGGTCGGGAGGGCTTCAGTGGTCCGGGACATTTTAGGTCCACGTCTGTCTTGTAGTGGATGCAGTGACCCAGAGGTGTACCGCGCGGCACTATCCACTTGGCGCCTCTAGACTGAGCATTGTTGAGATCCTTTTGTGACTCCTGTTTCTTGACTACCCCGGTATCATGATCATAGCATGTGCATTTCATATAGGTCTGTATACTCATACTTTTGTACTGGGCGTTCTTATCGCTCACGTCCTCGGTTTTGTTTATTCTTGGACACCCCATTCCCACGGGGCAGGCCTCAGGTTGGACAGCTCAGGAGGAGCAGGAGGAGGACGTTGAGTAGCTGGTTGGTTTAGTTTATCGGTATTGTTTTGTTTCGATATGGTTGTATTGGATATTTTATTTGGAGTTATTCTAGACTTCGATTGGGTTGTATAACCATTATTTTGTTGACTATTTCCGCTGTTATCTCTGATTATTGTTAATTAAGTTAATTGCATGCTTAGTTCTTGCCTAGTAGGTGATTCTGGAACGGGTAACTACATTTATGGTATCAGAGCATGCGTACGATTTTGGGATATAGATTTCTGTTTTGGGAATTCCGTTGACCAATTTACTAGTTTCCCCATTCTATGTTGTAGCAATGGCTGACCACTTTGGTGATGAGAGTAGTCAGGGAAGTGTAGGTCGTTGGGGTGACCAGGACGATTTGTTAAGCGTCATAAGTTACCGCATGTTTCTCTAGATGTCATTCTTTCCGTTTCTACTCCGATGGGTCATTCGGTTTTAGCCAAGCGTCTAGTGATGGGTTGTCCCTTAGATTTTGAGGGTAATGATGTTGTTATTTCGTTTTGTTCATTCTCTAAACTTGATTTCGAGGACGAAATCTTTTAAGGGGGGGAGAATGTAGTAGCCCGAATTCCAAATTGGGTAATTAACGGAGTATTGGTGATTAAGAAGGTTTAATGTGTAATTTTGACCGAGTCATGATCGGACGGACCGAAGATGGTTCGGAAGCACCGAAGAGGTCGGAAGGTCCGAAGTGAGTTCGGTGGATCCGATCATTAGGTGTCAAGAGTTGATCGACACGTGGGAGTTCGGACGTTCCGAAGTGTAGGTTCGGTGGATCCGATCATGAGGTGTCAAGAGCAGCTGGACACGTGCATGTTCGGACGGTCCGAAGTGTATAATCGGAGGATCCGATCATGAGCTGTCAAGAGCCAATGGACACGTAGCGTTCGGACGTTCCGAAGTGTTGTTCGGAGGATCCGAACATGGCCTATAAATAGTGCTCGGATTTCTCATTTTTGACTTGCCAATTTCTTGAGTTTTCTCTCATTTTGGAGAGTTTGGAAGGTTTCTAGGGTTAGTTGTTGGTCGAGCGATAGCTAAGAGCTGCCAGGAGTAGTAGCGTAGCGGCGCCTGAGTTACGAGGCAATCGACATCAAAGGGCTGTCGACGGACGAAGGTAAACCCTAAACCTTTGGTAGTACTAGGGAGTGCTGGTTTTGCTAGTCTAGCATGGTAGTATTGTTCATTGGGTGCTTTTGATGCGTAGGCTTGTGCTAGACCTGATTAGCGGTGTTGCGTAAGGCTAGGCTTGCTGTGATAGAGGTACGAAAGTACTATCCGAGATATCCTGGTTGAGTATACATTCTTATATGTGTTGCATGATTATGTGGTGCATTGATATATGTCATATGATGCATGCTATTATGTCACGTTTATTACTGCACGTTGCATTTCATGTTGAGCCGTACCTCCTTCGAGATAGCCTTTACTGTTGAGCTGTATCTCTTTCGAGATAAGCTATATCTTGGGGCCGCTCAGCCCTGTCTTGTGGACGCATGGACACCGAGAGTACACAGTGGCCGACGGGTCGGGAGGGCTTCGGTGGTCCGGGACATTTTAGGTCCACGTCTGTCTTGTAGTGGATGCAGTGACCCAGAGGTGTACCGCGCGGCACTATCCACTTGGCGCCTCTAGACTGAGCATTGTTGAGATCCTTTTGTGACTCCTGTTTCTTGACTACCCCGGTATCATGATCATAGCATGTGCATTTCATATAGGTCTGTATACTCATACTTTTGTACTGGGCGTTCTTATCGCTCACGTCCTCGGTTTTGTTTATTCTTGGACACCCCATTCCCACGGGGCAGGCCTCAGGTTGGACAGCTCAGGAGGAGCAGGAGGAGGACGTTGAGTAGCTGGTTGGTTTAGTTTATCGGTATTGTTTTGTTTCGATATGGTTGTATTGGATATTTTATTTGGAGTTATTCTAGACTTCGATTGGGTTGTATAACCATTATTTTGTTGACTATTTCCGCTGTTATCTCTGATTATTGTTAATTAGGTTAATTGCATGCTTAGTTCTTGCCTAGTAGGTGATTCTGGAACGGGTCACTACATGGCGAGTTCTTTTTGTATACCGATGCTTCGAAGCTCGGTTTAGGCGCATTGTTGATGCATCATGGGAAGGTGATAGCGTATGCTTCTCGTCAGTTGAAAATTCATGAGAAGAACTACCCTACCCATGATCTAGAGCTGGCCGTCGTAGTATTTGCCTTGAAGATTTGGAGGCATTAGTTGTACGGAGAGAATTGCCAGATCTTTACCAACCATAAGAGCCTCAAGTACTTCTTTACGTAGAAAGAGCTGGATATGCGTCAGAGGCGTTGGTTGGAGCTAGTGAAGGAATATGACTGTGACATTAGCTACCACCCGGGCAAAGCTAATGTAGTTGCAGGTGCACTGAACAGGAAAGTCGCAGTGATGGCTTTTCTAGCGATTTCAAGGCTTCTTCAGTCTGAGATGCAGAGGTTTGATCTAGAGACTTATCCTCGAGGTAGAGTTCCCCGTCTATATACTTTGACGATTCAGTCTTCTCCTAGACCGTATTCGCAGTGATTAGTCAACAGATGAGCAGTTGGAAAAGTGGAAGCAGATAGATGAGGCCAAGGGCAGTATCTTGCATTCAGTTAACGACGGTATTGTGAGATACCGAGACAGGATGTGGATTCCTAACAGTGATTCTATTCGAACAGATATTTTATCCGAGGCCCATATGTCGCCGTACTCTATTCATCCTGGGAGTACTAAGATGTACAAAGACCTGCAGTTGTAGTATTGGTGGCCAGGAATGAAGAAGGATATCAGACGTTTTGTAGCTGAGTGTCTGACGTGCCAGCTAGTGAAAACAGAGCATCAGAGACCAGCAGGCTTGATCAAGAATCTGCCTATTCCTGAGTGGAAGTGGGAGAATATTACCATGGACTTCGTGGTCGGTTTACCGAAGTCAGCTAGAGGATCAAATGCTATCTGGGTGATTGTTGATCATCTTATCAAGTCAGCGCACTTCTTGCCCATCAAGACGACTTTCACCATGATTCAGTATGCAGAGTTGTATATCCGAGAGATAGTCAGACTTCATGGTATTCCCGTTTCTATAGTACCTGACCGAGATCCTAGATTCACTTCCGTATTTTGGAAGAGTCTGCATTCAGCGGTGTGTACGAAGTTTTTTGTTTAGCACAACTTTCCACCCTCAGATAGATGGTCAGTCAGAGAGTTATCCAGATTTTTTGAAGATCTTCTCCGTGCTTGTGTCATCGATTTCTAAGGGAGTTGAGAGTCGAACTTGTCATTGGTAAAGTTCACCTATAACAACAATTTTCAGTCGTCTATAGGTATGGCTCCATATGAAGCACTGTACGTTCGTAAGTGTAGATCTCCTATTCATTGGGATGAAGTAGGAGAGACATCAGAATTGAGTCCGGAGATCATTCAGTAGGCTGTCGATGTAGTAGTCAGGATCCGTGATAGGATGAGGACTGCTCAGAGCCGTCAGAAGAGCTATGGGGATCAGAGGAGGAGAGATCTAGAGTTTGCCGTTCGCGAACATGTTTTTGTGAAGGTAGCACCTATGAAATGTATCATGCGGTTCGAGAAGAAAGGAAAGCTCCGTCCGAGATTTATCGGACCATTTGAGATCCTCGACAGGGTTGGGACGTTAGCTTATCGTGTTGCTCTTCCGCCGAATCTGGCCGGAGTACACAATGTGTTCCACGTCTCTATGCTGAGGAAGTATATGGGGAATCCTTCGCATGTCCTGAATTTTGAACCGTTGCAGCTCCCTCCGAACCTGTCTTATGAAGAGAGACCACTGCAGATCTTAGACAGACTGGAGAAGAAGCTTCGGAACATGCTGGTTAAGCTAGTGAAAGTCAAATGGCTTAATAATTCAGAGGAGGAAGCTATGTGGGAGTCGGAGCCATAGATGAGGAGTCGGTACCCCGAGTTATTCAATAAGTTTTAATTTCGAGGACGAAATTTCTTTTAAAGGGGGGAGAGTTGTAGAACCCGTTAAACCAGACTACGTATAAGCCATGCATAATTTCTAGTATTTAAATTAAAAATGATTTCTTTATTATTTAAGGCATTATAAAGTTACTTAGTGTTGATTATTTATTTTAAATCGCATAAGTTTAGTTTTGTCTTTTCGGTTAAATAAGCGAGGCCAGACTGGAGTTGGAGTATTGAGATAAAATTTAATGATAAGAAAATATTCTTAGAATTTATTTAAGATAAAGAATAATTTATTTTAATGAAAAATAATGTTTAGGGATTTAATTAATTAATTAGAGATAAATAGTAAATAAGTTTCTTTATGTCCAATAATTAATTAAAAGCCTAAATTAAAATATGTGACCAATTGAGATAAGTTAATATAGGATTATTTTATTTAAGAAATTTTAACTTAACAAGTTGGTAAATTTAATTTAAAAATTAGACATGCATGCAAGATAATTATTATCTTAAATTAATTTATTAATCACTAAAATACTTAATAGGTAGATAAAACTTTAATGAGTTAAAATTCAAGAATTAAGAAATTTTCCCCCCCATTTATTTAGTAGATTTCGACCACCCCATGAAAGATTTGAATTAGTTTGACAACTCACCACTTTGATTCCTTTCCTTATCCCTTTTCTTGGTAGATAATCCCTCACATTTTAATCATCAATAAATAATAATTAAGCAATTTCCTACCCATATTTGAAAGATGGAAATCGTTGATCTCACCATCTCACTCCCTCAATCAAATCATTTCCCTTATCTCACAAACAACTAGGATAGCAAGATTCATTTTACCATTTCAAATCCCATTCATCTTGCAAACTTTCCCTTCACTTCCCCAGCCATTCTTCTCTCCATATTTTCGAAAATTTCAGAGCCTTTCAACACAAAAAAATCGAGATTAGCTCAAGGATAAACAAGAGATAAAAACAAGAAGCAAAGCAACTTTGTCTCCTCCACGCCATGTCGTCGTAATCGATTTGTTTTCATTTCAAACAAATCCAAGGTATGTCTATATTATTTCTTTGCTCTTCAATCAAGTTATATATCTATTTTTAAACCATTACATGTGCTTGATCCATAGAAAAACCGAAATCATGTCAAGAAACATTCGAAAAACATTGTGCAGATTTTCGGCTCTTGCATTGTGCCTTCACGGTTTTGATGTTTTTGATGGTTTCAGGGTTTTGTTCGCTTCCAGGCACCCAAGGCTGCATCTAGCATGTACTAGGGTGAGTTTGGATCATGTTGGTCCATTTGTTCATGTCCCCAACTTGTTGGATTCAAGACTGGACAGCAACTCCACCATAGTTGCAAGTTGAGTCTCAAAATTCTGATTTTTTGATTGTTCAAGGAGGTTCGAATCTTGGTTGGCTTTTGGGCATGTAGCCATGGTTAGAACTCTTCATTAGTATGTCTAGGACATGACCAAGATGACCTTTCATGGCTTGGTTCATGGTCCCATCAAAACAAACAACACAAACAGCCCCTTCGATTTTCCATTTCCTTTCGTGTGAGTTGGTTTCGGTTCTTTGAGGTTTGAGTGGATCTTGGTTGGCTTCTAGCCTGTATCCATGGTTCACACAATACCTCATGATGCCTAGATCATTCCATGGTCGATCATATGGCCACTAGAATGATAGATGACGGAGAGAACAAGCAAAACATCCCACGCGTGCAATGCGTATCCTCGGGTGTAGCTTGGGTTTGTCGTAGGTGTTGGCTTTTATTGTGGTTGGCCTAGAGCCCTTATCCTGGTTCAAACCATACCTTAGGATGTTGGGAAGAGGCTCTGGTCGGTGGTTCAAGCCCCAATTGCAAATATCCTCGTAAACGAAGCGGTGCAAGCACAAGAGCTGCTGCTGTATTTTATTGGACAGCAGCTTTGGGCTTCGGTTCAGAGGCTCGTTCGAGTTCTTGTTTGGCTTTTAGACTGTACAGTACCTCATTGAGCTAGAAAGGTAATGTTTTTGGCCGTTCGTGATTTGGTTAAGTTTAGAGGTCGTACGAGAATTTACGGTGCGATGTGCCAAAGTGATTCTCGAAAGAGCGTTTCATGATTTTGGCCTCCATGCACAATTTTCGTGTATTACAGCCCTTGGTATTTATTTTCCAGTATTATAGGCGTATTTTAATCATGACTAAACGATGGTTCGATGTTGGTTCGGATTGGTACAAAGTCATGGTTAGATACTAAGTTTGTTGGGCGTAATAGTCTCGTTTTTGGTTCGTTTTTTTTTTTTTGAAGTGTTGGTCAATTTAAGTTTATTTTCATGTTTCTCATGTTAGAATTAGGTCGCAGCGAGCCTGGGAACGATCCAACTCAATTGGTAAAATAAAACAGGATAATAATTATATTACGTGCATAAAATATAAAAGTTTATTTTTGAGATATATGCGATATGTCTTGTGGCCACCTCACGCTCATGGGATTGCAGCTTATGGGATTAATACTTCACCCGTGACTCACGACCGGTTCATGTTCATGTATGGGTACGAATATCCAGTCCAAGGGCTGTGATGATCTCTACCGCCCAGTATACCGTGGTTTAGTTTGATCAGACGATTCAGTTCATGTTATGGGCCATTTGCGTAGAACATATTCTCAACAGAAAAATTATGATATGCTATTTTATGACAGGGCTCTATCGAGCAAACATTTTACGTACGATTTTCAGTTATGCACGTATTTATAATTATTCATGACACGATTTTTGATGTACGTTTTACGATACGACATTTTTACTTTACGCCGAATTTTATGATATATTTACTAGTTATCTATAGTATATGCATGCTGAGTCTTTAGACTCACTAGACTTGATTGTTTTAGGTACTGATAAGGTCGAGGCCGAGGGCGGGGACCAGTGAGCTAGCTTGGGTCGGCAGTAGTAGGAACCCGATGACCTAATGTTTTAGCTTATTTATCATTTTATGCTCAAACTTATTTTGTTACAATGAATTATTTTAAGTTGTGGCTTTGAAAAACAGTATTTACTTCCGCTGTTATTTTGACATTAAGCTTTTTTATCAATTTATTTTATGAATGAGGCAAGTTAATTATTTAAAAAGAAAAATTTTAAATTATTCCGCAAATTTTCAAATACGAAATACGGGCCTCTACAGTTCATGTATAGGTTTGTGCCACTGTCAACTTCTGTAGCTCAGTATTCAAGCCTCAAGTCTGTAAGTTTAAAGGTTTTAAATGTTTTGAAAGTTTTATGGTACCACCTGCATGTTTACATGATATACGTGTGAGGCCCGGGGCCGAAAAGAGCAAGGGTGATCGCCGGTGCCATGAGGTTGCACAGACAATAAGCTGATCCTGGAAGGCTTCTAGGTGGAGGGAACATAAATGAACCGATCCCACAACGGAATGAGAGGGATTCCGAGACTGTTCAATGTAATGGACTGCACAGTTGAAGAGGACTTAAAAAGATTTGATATGTACTACTCATATCAAGAAGAGGCATCTTCTTTTCGATAGCTCATCACATAAGAACTCATAAGTTAAGCGTGCTTGACTTGAGAAAATTTTGGGATGGTGACCCCTTGGGAAGTTTCTTAGGGTGCATGTGAGTGATGACATAAGCATGCTGGAAAAACTCGTCTTGATACAGTGAGGACAGTCATCAAATCTGGGGCGTTGCAGTTTGTATCAGAGCCGACCTCTCTTAGTACGGTGTGGTTCGGGGACGAACCAAGCGGAAGCTGGTGGGAATGTGAGGCCCGGGGCCGAAGAGGGGGGGTGATCGCCGGTGCCTTGAGGTTGCACGGACAATGAGCGGCTCCTAGCAGGCTTCTAGGTGGAGGGAACATGAATGAACTGATCCCAAACCGGAATGAGAGGGATTCCGAGACTGTTCAATGTATTGGACTGTACAGTTGAAGAGGCTTAAAAAGATTTGATATGTACTACTCTCATCAAGAAGTTGCATATTCTTTTCGGTAGCTCATCACATAAGAACTCCAAAATAAAGCGTGTTTGACTTGGGGCAATTTTGGGATGGGTGACCCCCTTGGAAGTTTCTTAGGGTGCGTGTGAGTAAGGACATAAGTACGCTGGAAAGACTCGTCTTGATATAGTGAGGACAGCCGTCGAATATGAGGTGTAAAATAAGTTTTACAGTACATGTTTATCTGTCGTTATGTTTTGAGAATTAGATGCTTTAAAATTTTTATGCATGTTACGACATGAAATGAGAAATTAAATGATTTTCACGCATGCTATCTTTGTGGTGGAATTGGACATGATTGAGAATTTGACTATTGGACATTAGGAAAGTTGAAAATGATTAGACTATATCGATTTTTTTTGGTTAGTAAGTACTAATGTTCTACTCTTTGGGTCATAAGTTAGTCATGAAGATTGTGAATGCTTATGAGACTTATAGAATTTCAAAGAAAATAGTGATGGCTCTTGGTTACTAGTTGAGTTAACTTTTTAGGAATTCATATAAGGAATAATGATTCGAAGACTATAACGATCTTTAGAAATATGAAAATGTATAATTTGGGATTTTACGTGTGATGGAAACGTAAGATTGGTTATGCTAATTGATTTTGAGTTAATAAGCTTAATATTATTGAACTTTATGTTAGAACTTATGGGTGATTGTGAAATTTTTGTAATTAAGGACCAATTGGATAATTTTCAAGGGAATTAGCAATTAATTTTGCAATTGATAAGAAATTTGGGGACTAGTTTTGCCATAAGTGAGAATTGAATAGTCTAAATGATATGTATTTTCGATGAATTAGGCTTGCACGGATATTTAGAATATTGAAATATCTTGGTTATAATGTTATAAGGAATGTTAATCTAGGGCATTGTAGGATGAATAAATATTGGGCTTGAAAATCTAAGTGTTAGTGGAATAATGTTGTGGCAAATTAAGAATTTTGAGTGATAACAATTTAATATAAAGTTGATCAATTAGTTAAGTTATATGATTAGACATTAAGTTATCATATTTTGGGAACTTAATTTTTGATGTAGCATAAGTTTTAGTTATGATCTTAAGAGTTAAAATTATACATTTGTCAGAGTTAAATTTTTTTTTTAGAAAGTTTGCTGTGATTCGTGGTTAGGTTACTCGAAAGACACATGTAAGAAGGGAGATAGACATCTTGTCTTGAGGAACTTTTGGAAAGTCATTAAGAAACTTGAGATTAAGTGAATATGTGTATTGAAATTATGCTATCTAATACTATTTGGGTAGTGTAAACTTGAATTCCAAGTTTATGAAATAGGTGTTTATACGAAAATTTGGGTGATATAAAAACAAAAGGGTGTTAATTGTGTTTAATATAGGTTACCGATGAATGAATATTAAGATTTTTATCGAGTGAGAAAATCGAAAACCTTGATATGGGATTCTAAAACTCTATGGGTTATAAGTGGAGTTGATTTATTACAGTCAGCCCATCATTATCAGAGGAGAACTTATTTAGTTTTATACACAAGTATTAATTAAACATTAAAGATACGTCAGAATGTGACATTCATTCCAAAGAGGAAAGTCCAAGGGTCTTAGGCATCAACATTATTATATAGTTAGAAGATCGATATTATATATTTGGGTTTTATTAATTAACATTACTCGAGGTTTAAGATTGACAACAATTTGATATTTGGGATGTACTTGTAATTAGTTAAGTTACGTAAGTTTGGTGCCGTAAGATAAAGATTCGATTTAAGGATCTTAGCTAATATTATTATGGAGTTGAGATAAGTTAGCTTTTAAGTGTATTACCGAGGATAGAAGTCGATCAAAAAATTTTGGTGCTAAGATTTCTTAGGTTGAACTGTATAAATACTAATGTAATAGGTCGATGAACGTTATGGGTATTGTATAAGAAAAGTAAAGTGCGATAAGTTTGTAATGCCATTACTAATATTGGGAATTGTGAGAAAATTCAAAATTCTATGTCATAGTAGAATAGAACTAAGTCACCGTAAGTCGCTTTAAGTTGCGCTTCGCAAACGAGGATTTTGGTAGGCAATTTAGTTAGGATTGAGGAGACATAAGGACATCTTAACACTTATTTTATTATAGTAGCGCAGCAGAAGTATGGATTATTGGGATACTAGAATTAAGAGTCTTAATTTCTTATTATCGAGGGTAAGCGAATTTAGGGGACGAAACTCAATTTAAGGAGGATAGATTGTAACGTCTCGAAAATTTGAAGGTCTACGTGAACTACATTCATGCAAGTTATCAAATTATTTATGTATTTTATTAAATTGTTTAATGCATTAAATGCATGTTTATTTCATGAATTTGTGTTTTAATTCATGGTTTATCTAAAGTTTTATGCATTAGGATTTTAAATTGCATTCCGTGCTTGAAAGAGGAACGATTACTGGGGATATTCAGGAAAATATTTTTATGGAATACATATTTTAAATTATTTAATATAAGGTGTTTTTAAGTATGATTTTTTAAAATGGGCCTTTGTTGGGTACTTTTACCCACCAGATTATATTTTAGTCGATATACAAATTTTATCAAAATCAGTGGACTTTTTGAGGGCTCGAGCGATATTTTTAAAAACATACCAAATCAAAATATTTCTCGGCGATCGGCGATGTAATTGGGCTTGACGAGTTTATTTTATAGTAAAAAGGGCCTAAAACCATTTTAGCCCCTTTATTTTAATTAAGGGCCCATTTACACATTTTATTACGATTTAACTACAACTAATAAATCCTAAACCTATTATTAACCTTGGCCGCCCCCTCCCTCACACGTTCACCAGTAGCAGCAGCATATCTTCCCAGCTTCCTTCAGCAGCCATCTCAAACTCTTCAAAGGTTTTTCAAGAAAATTTCTTTCCCGCTCCTCCGATGCTTCCCCGACTCGCATTCCTTCAAGTTTTTGTGCATACACTCATCAAGGCACGCCCAAAATCTCGTTTTTCTCATCATCCACATCATAATATGATGGTTTCTGTGTTTATTTATGAGAACTCTTTTGATCTATTATATGGTATGGTTTTTTCATAGATTTAACATGAAATACACCTACACTTTGATGCAATTCACGTTTTCTTGACTTCTTGCGTAAGGGGCTGCCGGTTTGAGGTGTTAGGGGCTGTATACGTTGGGACTTAAGGTGTCAAGGGACTGGAGTCACAAGTTAGTCACGTTTTGGGGAGGGCCGATCGGTCTTCTTGAGGGAGATATGATTTTTATAGTAAAACCGCACAAGTTGTGAAATTTCTGTGTCACAAAACCGTCATCTTTTGTTATTTAGAATTTTATGACTTATAGGTTGGTTTTCTGGAATTGTGTTCAACATAAGATTTGTAGCACTCTGTATTATTTTTGATTCGATAGCAAATTAGTAACTTTCTGATAAGAAATAAGGGATATATGATTTTTATCGTAAAACCGCACAAGCTATGAAATTTATGTGTCACAAAACCAGTCACCCTCTATTATTTCAAATTCTGCAAGTTATAGGTTGGTTTTCGGAAATTATTTCAACATATGATTGTATTACTCTGTGTTATCTTCGATTCGATAGCAAATTTGTAAATTTCTGATAAGAAACGAGGGAGATATGATTTTTATCATAAAACCGCCCAAGCTGTGAAATTTCTGTGTCACAAAATCCATCACCCTGTGTTATTTTGAATTATGCGACTTATAGGTTGGTTTTTTGGAAATTTATTCAACATATGATTTGTAGCACTCTATGTTATCTTCGATTCAATAGCAAATTCGTAATTTAATGATAAGAAACGAGGGAGATATGATTTTTATCATAAAACCGCACAAGCTGCGAAATTTATGTGTCACAAAACCCGTCACTCTCTGTTATTTAGAATTCTACGACTTATAGGTTGGTTTTCTGGAAATGTGTTCAACATAAGATTTTTAGCACTCTGTGTTATCTTCGATCCGATAACAAATTCGATAGTAAATTCAACATATGATTTGTATGACTCTGTTTAATAAGCAAATGTGTTCAACATATGATTTCCTTGTGGACTCTTGGATGGGCTGGGGCTGGGTGTGCTGGTATAGGGCGGTGCCGTTATGATCCAGGAGGGGCTGGGTTTGGTCTGGTCCATGATGGCTAGGCCACGGCTCAAGGAAATCGAGCCATGGCTCGAGAGTGGGGGGAGAGTCAGTGTTCGGTTTTTGAGTTTAATGGGAAAGTTTCGAACCGTGGTACACAGGGGTCGATTCATGGTTCACGAGAGTAGTTTAGGTATAACAAATTTATTTTAAAGTTTGGGAAGAAAATAATAAAGTTAAGATTAATTCAGAACTAAAACGCTTTATGAATTGTTAATTAAGAAATTGAATAAAAAATATGAGTTTACGTTAAATAAAAATATTAAAAATTTAATTTAAGCTTAAATAATTATTTGGGATAGTCTCGATTCAATAAAAGTGAGAAAAAGTCAAACTTGAGAATTTTAGGCTGCAAGAGAAAAATAGTCATTTTACACCTGGGTAGTGTGAAAAGGGTTGGCAGTGTACCGAGGGATCATAAAGCATGTTAAATGATAGTTTATAACGTTTATGATGAAAATATGAGATTTCATGATTTATGGTAAATCTGTGCAATTTTTTATTGTTAAAAATGCGATTTGTCAAATGTGGAAATGACACGATCTTTTATGATTTAAAAGAAAAGAAAATATTTAGAGATTTGAATTAATTGTGACAAAAAAGATATGATATATGATTTTTGGGAATATCGTGAGAAAGAAGGCGCCAGAGGGAGCCCGTTTACGAAGGAAGGTATAACGTACCGTACTTTTAAAATTTGCGGAAAAATAAAAATTTTCTTAAACGAGAAATAAACTTTCAAATTTGTGATAAAATAATCTATCCGTCTAACAAAGTTTGAAATAAAAACAAGTAACAACAAAGTTTGCAAAAGTAAACGCTCAAACAATGTTGAACAGTTTCAGAAAATCGTCGTACTAAAATCGTCATGTATAAAATCTTAAACATGTGCAGTCATCGGGTTCAGACTCCTGCTCAGTCCAAGCCAGCTCCTTGTTCCCCACCCCTAGTCTCCTCGATATCTACCTCACCTGCATCGATCAAGTCTAGTGAGTTTAAAGACTCAACACGTATAAACTGAAAGTAACAAATACTACGTAACAAAACCACTTGCATCATTAAAATAGAACGTACATACTTGAAATTTAAACTTGAACTTGAACGTAATAACATAAACATAGACGTGACAATCTCAAAAACTTTTCATAAACATGCTTGTCTTATACATACTTGAACATACATAACATCATTTTGCGTAGAGATATGTTTCAAAGCAAGTGACCCATACATAAAAGTGGCTGATCAGACTAAACCACAGTACTGGGGTGACAGAGAAAGTCCACTACTACATTCATGAGATCCCCGTTCATGCTTTAATGGGTGGATTGGTCCCTGGTCATGCTTTACTACCGCTTTCCAATCTAGATCTAAACCCGGTCATGCTTTATCAGGGTGGAGAGGTCCTCGGCCACGTTCACCGACTTCCAATGCCATACATAATTTGGTCACAAGACATTTAGCATACCTAAAAAACTTAAAATATTTTATTTTGCACGTCGAATATACTTACTTGGCATTGAGGGATTCGTTGGATCTCGCTCGTGTCCTTGCTGCACATGCTAACTCGCTACCATGAACTTTAAATTCGACAACTTAATCATGCCTATCAAATGCATCACCCATTGACTTACTAACTTATGACCTTCCAGAAATGCTCGGGGCTTGATCGTGATAAACAACAAGTTAACCCCGACTCAACCCCGAAACAAACCTTGTCAAGAAGTATGAATTTCCCCATACAATAGAATACCCGAACCTTGCTTAAAAATTAGTTCAACCTACTCCAATCAAACTTCATAACATCCAAATTAACTTTTAGTATACTAGGACATAATGACTTAATAGTACCCAAAGGAAACAAGAGCACCTAAATTCGAAACCTAAAATCCGCCTGAAGCAGCGCCTAGGAACTGCATTTCAGCGCCAGACTGGCGCCTAGGCTCTGGCTTGCAGCGTTGCGGTGCTGCTCTGCAGCGCCTAGGCGCTGGTTCTGCGCAAATCCACCCAAAATTCTGCACAAGAGGTCCTTATGACTTCTAATGCATGCACAACCTCACCAACCCGAGACAACTCCCCAAAATTCACATGATCACCCCAATGGACACTCCTAGACATAGAAAGGCACCTCCGATGATTCCCAACGAAGCCTGGAACAAGAAATTCTCAAGAATATGACAAGAACACATTTTCAGAAAAACGCAGTTTGAGCAGTCCCACGAAAACGATCATAACTCACTCAATTTGTATCAAAATATTTTGAATTTACTGTCAAATCGAAGGTATCAAAAAGTTCTACATTTTATTTGTGGCCAGTTTTTCAAGAAAAGCGACAGGAAATTAGCAGCAATCGAAATGACAGCAGAAACATTCCTAGATCTAAAAGTTTTGATCCAAAAATCATTTCTAATGTTTTTGCTCAAACTTTTTCTCAACATACATGGATTTGACGGATAATCAACATCAAAACACGTAATATAACGAGATCGATACAGAAACAATAGATTATACATGCCTTTTGATAATAAAATTTACCAAACCGACGATACCAAAGCGAGGATGATTCGAGAGACGATCCACGACAAACGTGGCTAGATTTCTTACAACAACATCAACGTATATTGCTGGGAATTTGAAGAGAAAGGGGCGGTTGCGGTTCTTGGCAAAAGAATCCTAGGTTTTTCTCCAATAAAAAATCTGAACTAGAATGTGTAGGTGTGTTTTGTGTGTTTAACGTGTAAGTGTGTGTGTAGGGGCATGTGTGCGTGTGTTCAGTGGCAAAATAGGGGTTAAATTACTTAATTACATCATTACAAAGTAATTAAAAATAATAACTCCCCACTAACCTATAATAAAATCTCCTAATTAACAAAATAAACACATAAATGCTAACTTTAAAAATTTTAAAATCTAATATCACTAAATAAATAATTTAGGCTTTAAAATGTTAAAACTTAATAAATTATTTAAAATGCCACATCCTTAACTTAAAAATAAAATACTACATTTTAAAATTTGCCAAAATCGTCGCCGGTCTCAATACATTGATCATGCCTCGAATATTCGCCTGAAACATGAAACTCGAGAAAACCTTTAACGTGTGTCACATAAACATAAATTATTTAAAATAATGCAATTTAAATAGATCATGCATCGCTATAAATCATTTAAAACTTAAATAAATAATTTAACAATTAACTAAATGCATGGGTTGTACGTGTACTGAGTTTTGAGCTCTACAGTTCCTCCCCCACTTAAGTAAATTTCGTCCTCGAAATTAAATCTTACCATAAAGTTCCGGGTAGCGGTTCCTCCAATCTGACTCAGTCTCCCAAGTGGCCTCCTCTACTAATTGATTTAGCCACCGGACTTTGGCCTGTTTGGTTACTTTATTCCGAAGTCTCCGTTCCAGTCGGTCTAGGATTTGCACAGGTCTCCCTCATACGACAGATCCGGAGCAAGCTGTAACGGCTCATAGCTCAAAACATGAGAAGGATTCGCTAGGTATTTACTCAGCATTGAGACGTGGAACATATTATGTGGGGACCCGGGCTCTAACTCTATTCTTTTGGGATTTAATTGGATCTTTGTTCGAAAATGTGGGTCAAAATTTTGCTTTTAACATTAATTTAAATGTATTAACGAAATCATCACATGTCTCAATAGAAATTAAACAACGTAAAGTACATACAAGTCTGTGCGTACAAACATACACTAGTGTTCAATAACAGCTACAAATATAAGTGCTACAAGTCCAGTAGGAAACACTAGGAATCTTCCACGCCCGAGATCTCCACGCTATCAACTCTCTCTTTCTCGTCGTGACCCTGATCCTGCCCCACCTGTTGCCATGCACACATACAGACACGACAACAGCCGGATAACTCCGGTGAGAACATATCCCAGTATAAAACATGGATGCATGCAATGTCATAATCATGTACAAAAGCATAGCACATATCAATTAACATGAATAAAATCTAAACATGTAGAAGAATACAAATCTGTATTCACATTTAAATCTTGACTCGACTCATTTCTAATCTAGGGATCCCGGTGTGAATAAGACGGTCTGTCACCTACTCAACCATTCGGGGCAACGGTACGTCTTATTCCTAGACTTCGGTCAACTCTGTATCGAGGGTCTACACATATAGCAAATCTGCTCCTATGCGTCGATACACCGAAACGTCTAGTTTTGGCAAGTCTGCCAATATCTCCTATCTCAGGACTCGAATATAAATCAATAAAAAAGGCATTACATAATCAAATGTAATAACAATCTAGTATGTGATTTAGGGAAACTCGTATCAAATCTGAATCGAGTTGTGCAATCCCGTGACCACATGAATTATACCTTTCTTGTCGCACAGTCTGTGTCGAGCCGAAATCTCGAGTACCAAGTAGCCAATACAAATCTGAAATGGAAATGTATAGACATATTCTATCAATATGCATCTCAAAGCAACTCATATCAACTCTTGTACTAATCAATAATCAGTCTCGGTACGAATTTGACGGCATAACGACATATTTCTTGGTACCGATCAACTCAATCTCAACACAACAATATCACAATCAATCATAATCAGTCATAATCTCATCCAACATAATAGCTATACTGAAATATGCAAAATCTCTATACATTACATGCTGGAAAATCGAGACCATCACGTACAACATCCATAATTCGATCCGGTAGCGAATATACCATGCTCATAATCTCAAGAACACATATCTTCAACAAAATCATAATTTCTCCAACACATATATTTCTAAACATGCTGGAAATGCACAATACTTACATCCTTTGCTAGCTCTTGTTGCAAGGATCACAAATCCGGACTCGAAATTAAAATCGGATCTCTAAATCTTGCACAATATAATTTCTAAAGGATGAAGAACTTGAAGTTAAGCCATGGAAGCTCTCGATTCAGATGCTGAAGACATGAAGAATGAAGTGTCATTCCAAACTATATATATACCATGCCATGTGTCAAGTTGAGAAGCAAAGGTGGCACTTCGCATGCAAACCGCGGGTGCGGTGTCTTAAGAGCGCGGGTGCGCTATGCTCTCGGCTGCCCTTCTATTTTCCGAAATTCTTAGACCGCGGGTGCGGTCTCACCACCGCGGGTGCGGTTCTGTTAGCACCACGGGTGCGGTGTTGCTTCGCACAAATTCACAAATTTTCTATCAATGCACCACGGGTGCGGTCCTTCCTGTACCGCGGGTGCGGTGTGGCTTCGGCCCTGCTGCTCAAAATCTCATAATTCATGCATTCTTATCTATACAAATCTAACATCAATAATACTGGTAATTCTCGAGCCTTACATATTATGTACACAGGCCAGATTCGGCGGTAGGGCTACACGATAAGCTAATGTCCCAACTCTGTCAAGAATCTCGAACGGTCCATAAACTTCAGACTAAGTTTACCTCTCTTCCCGAATCTCATAACACCCTTCATGGGTGCTAGCTTTACGTAGACGTGGTCTCCTACGGTAAACTCGAGATCCCTTCTTCTTTTGTCAGCATAACTCTTTTGGCGACTCTGGGCGGTCTTAATCTTGTCTCGGATCTTGACCACCACATCTGCAGTCTGCTGAACGATCTCTGGACCAAGTTCTGATCTCTCACCTACTTCATCCCAATGGATCAGCGATCTGCACTTCCTTCAATACAATGCCTCGTAGGGAGCCATACCAATAGATTATTGGAAACTGTTGTTGTAGGTAAACTCCACTAGAGGTAGCTTAGATTCACAAGTCCCATGGAAATCTAATTATACAGGCTCGCAATAAATCCTCCAAAATCTGAATCACTCTCTCAGACAGGCCATCCTTCTGAGGGTGGAAAGCTGTACTGAATAGCAACTTCGTCCCCATGGCTGTGTGTAAACTCTTCCAAAAAACGATGTAAACTTCGGGTCCCTTTCGGAGACAATAGATATTGGGATTCCGTGTAATCGGACTATCTCCCTGATATAGAGCTCTGCATAGTGAGTCATAGAGAAAGTCGTCTTCACTGGCAAGAAGTGTGCTGACTTGGTAAGTCGATCCACTATAACCCAAATGGCATTTAATACTCTGATTGACATCGGCAAACCAACAAAAAATTCCATGGTTATATTATCCCACTTCCACTCGGGGATAGGGAGTGGCTTAAGCATTCCTGCTGGCCTCTGATGCTCTACCTTAACTTGTTGACAAGTGAGGCATTCAGACACAAAATCGGCGGATGTCTCGCTTCATACCTAGCCACCAGTACAGAATCTGCAAATCCTTGTACATCTTTGTACCTCTTGGATGAGTGGAATACGGAGATGCATGTGTCTATGTCATAATATCCTCTCTGATCGAATCAACCATAGGCACCCTCATTCTACTTATGTATCTCACAATACTATTAGACACTGTGTAGAGTACACTGCCCTTGGCCTCATCCTTCAGTCTCTATTTCGGTAACTTCTAATCTGAAGACTGATCTGCACAGATATGGTCTAGCAAAGAAGACTGGACTGTCATATTATACAGCTTAGGAGCTCTGTCCTTGGGATAAAGCTCTAGACCAAATCTCTGAATCTCTGAATCTCTGACTGAAGAGATCTCTGCACTGACAAAAGTGCTACGACTGCAACTTTCCTGATCAAGGCATCTGCAAAAACATTAGCTTCCTCCGGATGGTAGCTATTCTCTCAATCGTAGTCTTTCACTAATTCTAACCACCGTCTCTGTCTCATATTTAGTTATTTCTGCGTGAAGAAATACTTGAGACTCTTGTGATCAATAAAAATCTGACATTTTTCGCCGTACAAGTAGTGTCTCCAAATCTTCAACGCAAAGACAACAACGGCTAATTCTAGGTCATGAGTCGGATAGTTCTGCTCGTGCACATTCAACTGCCAGGAAGCATAAGTTATAACCCGACCATGCTGCATTAACACTACGCCTAACCCGAGCTTAGATGCATCTATGTATAACACAAAATTAGCTTGCCCTGATGGCATGACTAACACTGGTGCTGAAATAAGAGTTTGTTTCAAAGTATCAAAGCTCTTATGACATTCATCACTCCACACGAACTTGGTATTCTTCTTGTTCAATGAAGTGAGTGGCAATGCTATCGAAAAAAATCCGTGAATAAACTTCTTGTAGTAGCCTGCTAAGTCTAGCAAACTGCGGATCTCTGATGTACTTTTCAGCTCAACCCATTCCTTAACTGCTGCTGCCTTGGCTGGATCCACCTCAAGCCAATGCTAGAAATTATGAGACCCAAAAAAGCTACCTTCCCCAACTAGAATTCACACTTAATGAATTTAGCGTACAATTTGTGTCTTAGCAAAACCTGCAACACCGTGCTCAAATGTTGACTGTGTTCCTCATGGATCTTCAAGTATATAAGAATGTTGTCAATGAATACTATGACGAACTGGTCTAGGGAGGGCTGAAAAATTCGATTCATCAAGTCAATAAATATCGCTGGAGCGTTCGTCAGTCCAAATGAATGATGGAAAACTCGGTACGGTACCTTCGAGATTGGCACATTGCCTGGCATAAGATCAATGGAAAACTCGACCTCTCTCTCTGGTGGAAGGCCTGTGACGTCATCTGGAAAGACATCAGGAAAATATCTTACTACTGGCGTATCAGTTAATGACGAAGTGGGTACGTCAGGTGTAGAAATAATGCTGGCCAAGAAAGCCTGACAACCCTTGTGCATAAGTCTCCGCGCCTGCATGCAAGAGATCATGCGAGGGAAACTCCTCTGTCTAGCTGGCTCAAAGATAAACTGCTCCATTCCCAAAGGTCTTACTAACACTGAACTTTTCTGGAAATCAATAAGAACTATGTTCTTCGTCAGCCAGTCCATTCCCAAAATGATATCAAATTCTGGCATCGGCAACACGATCAGATCGACATATACTAGGTGGCTCTGTATTTGAAGATCGATGTCTCAGACCACACTAGTAGCTGATATTTCTTCCCCTAATGGGATTGTCACTGATAGCTCACGTCGAGTCCAATAGACCTGACGTCCAGATGATTAGCGAACGTCTCCGAGATAAAAGAGTGGGTGGCCCCTGAGTCTATCAAGACCTTCGTGGCGACTCTTTTTATGAAAATATTTCCTGAGAGATGTTATCACAACACCAAACTTATATCCCAAAACTCTAGCCTTAACCTCATGCATAGTAGATGATTTCTACACGAAGTCACCAAACCTACTAACTAGCACACTAATGATCCCAAATCAAATTCAAAACATGAACGACAAATAGTACGGTGCTTAATTAAATAAGTTACCGGTCAACAGTGTCGTGTATGGGTTCGTCTCCTGAGCATGCATGACGAACACTCTTCCCTGGGTTGGCTGCCTCCACTGTGGGTAGTCCTTCAACATGAGGTCACTTGCTCCGCATTTGAAACATTTGCCTGATCCATATAAACAATTTCCCGGATGCTGGCGATTGCACTTCGGGCACACCGGGTCTGACCATGGAAGGGTCTCTTAAACTGGGGTCGCTGCTGTTGTTGTTGCTGTGGTGCCTGATAGGGCCTCTTGCCCTGTCTATCACTCTCGATGTCCCTCTGGTCCTGCTCTGTCGCCAAAGATCTAAACACAACAACTGTGTAAGTAGTAGGACCAGCAACTCTGACATCACGGCACAAGATCGGCCGCAACCTATCAATGAAATGCCTCAGCTTCTCTCGGGCATCATTAGCAATTAGGGGCACAAAGTGACACCCCCTTTCTAAATTCCTAACAAACTCTGCAACAATGTTGTCTCGAATTTCCTGGTCAGTCTAGATCGTACCTCCTCAGTGAAGTACTTGGAGTAAAAGACCTCCTTAAGCCATCCCAAGAAAGTGTCTGAAAATTCACCGATCAGATGCGCTCTCCCACCACAGTCTAGCATCCCCTGTCAGTAGAAAGGTGGCACAACTGACTCTATCTGCATCTTGTAGCTCCATAAATGCAAAAATTACCTTGATGGACTTAATTCATCCTTCGGCTATCATCGGGCCAGGTGGTCCCCGAAAACTCCTTTGGGTCCAGGTCCATCCTCCTGAACCTCTCATACAATGCCTATGTTCTAGACCTCGTCCCTGTGTCCACTGCAGCCTAGTTCCCCGCAAACTGTGCGAAGAACTGAGTCATACCTTCAAGCATCTGTGCTTGCATATCTGGCGGTGGAGGAGGAGGAGCGTCTCTCCCCTCCTCTCATGCCTCTCGTTCCTCATTCCTTACTTCCCGGTTAATCATGCATCTAGGAGGCACACTGTTCCAACAATTTACCCAACACGTAATCCCCATGTGCATGAATATATACCAATAACATAAGATGCACGTATTTTGAACTTAAAACATGGACATGCTGAAATCATGACTGGATGCTCGATACATGAAATAATTTAAAATTTTAAAATTTACAGACTTGAGGTGTGACATCGTGAGCTTCTCTCAACTGGCAGTAGGAGTAACCCTTTACAAGAACACGGCTCTGATACCAACTGTAACGTACCTTACTTTTGAACTACTTTTAAAATTTGCGGAAAAATAAAAATTTTCTTAAACGAGGAATAAACTTTCAAATTGTGATAAAATAATCTATTCGTCTGACAAAGTTTGAAATAAAAACAAGTACTAACAAAGTTTGAAAAAGTAAATGCTCAAACAACGTTAAACAGTTTCATAAAATCATCGTATTAAAATCTTCATGCATAAAATCTTAAAACATGGGCGGTCATCGGGCTTAGCCTCCTGCTCAGTCCTAGCTAGCCCCTTGGTCCCCACCCTAGTCTCCTCGACATCTACCTCATCTGCATCGATCAATTCTAGTGAGTATAAAGACTCAACATGTATAAACTGGAAGTAACAAGTACTACGTAATAAAACAACATGCATCGTTAAAATAGAACGTACATACTTGAAATGTAAACTTGAACTTGAACGTAATAACATAAACATAGACGTGCCAATCTCATAAACATGCTTGCCTCATACATGCTTGAAGTCTTGAACATACATAACATCATTTTGCGTAGAGCTATATTTTAAAGCAAGTGACCCATATACAAAAGTGCCTGATCAGACTATACCACAGTACTGTGCTCGCAGGGAAAGTCCACTACCACATATATGAGATCCCCATTCATGCTTTAATGTGTGGATTGGTCCCTAGTCATGTTTTACCGCTTTTCAATCCTGATATAAATCTGGTCATGCTTCACAAGGGTGGAGAGGTCCTCGGCCACGTTCACCGACTTCCAATTCCATACATAATTTGGCCACAAGACATTTAGCATACCTCAAAAACCTTAAAATATTTTCCTTTGTACGTCGAACATACTTACTTGGCGTTGAGGGATTGGATCTCGCTCGGGTCCTTGCTGCAGATGCTAACTCGCTACCATGAAATTTAAATTCCACAACTTAATCATGCTTATCAAATGCATCACCCATTGACTTACTAACTTATGACCTTCTAGAAATGCTCGGTGCTTGATCGTGATAAAAAACATGTTAACCCCCGAATCAATCCCGAAACAAACCTTGTCAAGAATTATGAATTTCCCCAAACAATAGAAGACCCGAACCTTGCTTAAAACGTAGTTCAACGTACTCCAATCAAACTTCATAACATCTAAATTAACTTTGAGTATAATAGGACATAACGACTTAATAGTACCCAAAAAAAGCAAGAGCACCTAAATTCGAAACCTAAAATCCGCCTGAAGCAGCGCCTAGGCACTGCAGTGCAGCGCTGGCGCCTAGGCGCTGCTTAGTGCGTAGCAGTGCTCTGTAGTGCCTAGTTGCTTGCTGGCACATACTGTCGCCCGCAGTGCGGCGCTGCGGCGCAAATCCACCCAAAATTCTGCACAAGAGGTCCTTATGACTTCTAATGCATGCACAACCTCACCAACCCGAGACAACACCCCAAAATTCACATGATCACCCCAATGGACACTCCTAAACACACAAGGCACCTCCGATGATTCCTAACGAAGCATGCAACAAGAAATTCTTAAGAATATGACAAGAACACATTTTCATAAAAACGCGGTTTGAGCAGTCCCACAAAAACGATCATAACTCTCTCAATTTGTATCCAAATATTTTGAATTTACTGTCAAATCGAAGGCATCGAAAGGTTCTACATTTTATATGTTGAAAGTTTTTCTAGATAAGCGACTGAAAATTCACAGCAATCGAAATGAGAGTAGACACATTCCTAGATCTAAAAGTTTCGATCCAAAAATCATTTCAAACGTTTTTGCTCAAACGTTTTCTCAACATACATGGATTTTGACGCCTAATCAACATCATAACACGTAATATAACGAGATCGATGCAGAAACAATAGATTATACATGCCTTTTTATAATAAAATTTACCGAACCGATGATACCAAAGCGAGGATGATGCGAGATACGATTCACGACGAATGTGGCTCGATTTCTTACATTAACATCAACGTATATTGTTGGGAATTTGAAGAGAAAGGGGCGGCTGCTGTTCTTGGCGAAAGAACCCTAGGTTTTTCTCCAACAAAGAATCTGAAACTGGAATGTGTAGGTGTGTGTTGTGTGTTCGTGTGTGTGTAGGGGTGTGTGTGCATGTGTTTAGTGGCAAAATAGGGGTTAAATTACTTAATTACATAATTAAAGTAATTAAAAATAATAACTCACCACTAACCTATAATAAAATCTCCTAATTAACAAAATAAACACATAAATGCTAACTTTAAAAGTTTTAAATTCTAAAATCACTAAATAAATAATTTAGGCTTTAAAATGCTAAAACTTAATAAATTATTTAAATGCCCCATTCTTAACTTAAAAATAAAATACCACATTTTAAATTTTGTCAAAATCGTCGCCGGTCTCCATACATGATCATGCCTCGAATATTCGCCTGAAACATGAAACTTGGGAAAACCTTTAACGTGCATCACATAAACATAAATGATTTAAAATAATGCAATTTAAATAGATCATGCATCGCTATAAATCATTTTAAACTTAAATAAATAATTTAACAATTAACTAAATGCATGGGTTTTACGTATACTTATTTTTGGGCTCTACATAAGGCCCCTAGAGGGAGGCCAACAATCGTGTTTCTATTTTATGTTGGTGCCTAGTGCCTGTCCTCATTCGCAAAAGTGAGTTGATTGATCAGTCGGACAGAGGATGAAGGCTAATCACTTTCCAGGATCAAACTTCACCCAAAATGATAAATGATTGAAAACTTTACGATTTGATGATTTATGATTAAATTATGTTTAAAAATTTGTTTCGAATAAAAATATGATTTTTAACTCATGTGGTCGTATATGTATTATTTTATTAAAGTTTTTAACGTGCTGAGGCATTAGACTCAATAGATTTGAATGCTATAGGAGATTATGATATTAAGGAAGGTGCTGATGCTTGAGTGGATTGAGTTTGGCAATACACTCCCGATGGACTTTATTTTCCGCATTAGTTTGATAGTTAAAAGTTTAAATATTTTGTTAATGATTTTATTAGTTTTTATACTTTATTTTTAAGTTATGATGATCATGTTAAAGGTTGGAGTTGAATTTTTTTAATGACGATTTAGGGATTTTTATGCAATTGAGATTTTAAATGTTAAACTATTTTGATTCATGGAAATGTCGAGTATTTTAAATGATGAGTTTCGAATTTTACAATATGGAAAAAAAATTCTAGTAGGATTTAAAGTTAAAAAGTAGTAGACTTTTCAGATAAAAACTCAAAAACTTGATGCTTGACTTCTTAAGCTTCTCGGAGTGGCATTAGACATAACCCTTCATGGTACAGGGTGGTGGGACGTCAGCAACTCTCGTCACTGGGTCGTGGCCTAAAATAAAGTAAGTTCACCGCCCCTTCTTAAGAGTGATCCCCTACAAATACTCTGTGTCACAGTCAATTCACATCCTTATAAAAAAATTTCTTTTATTTTATTTATAAAATATCATATCCTCCAAAAATCATAAAATAAACAGTATCGAGAAATTCCTCAACTGTAGTATTTATCATAAAAATATCATAAATTCACCATAATTATTTTAAAAGTCATTTACAATGTATTATGACCCTCGGGATACTTCCAGGACATTTAATCTACTTGGGACGTAAAATGATCCTTTTTTTGAAAATTTCCTATGTTTCTTGACTCAAGCCTATCTTGAACCATCATATAACCTTATTTTTTACTTCTACTAATTTTCTTAAACGAAAATCGCGCCCTTCGATTTATTCAACTTAATCCCTAAACCATAATCCCGTTTGTAGCCCGAATTGACTCGAAACATAATAATTTTTTTCCTAACTCGACTCACAACTTAATAGACCCTAGTCCATCCTCATGAGCTATGGTAAAGCCCACACAAGACCACGGTCCAGCCTCTTCCCCTCAGCCCTAGCCAAATCACATAGCTTCTTCCATAATCGCACGTCGCGGCCCCCTTTTCCGATGAGCCACCTTCGACCAACCACTAGCTAGACCAACTCCAGCCCCTTTCAACCCTCTTAAGACCCTACTAGACTGCTCACGTAACAGCTCCTGCGAATATCCCACCATGCGCCATCTTTCCCCCTTTCTTTCCAAAAAATCAAACCCAACAAATGCAATCCACCCTAACCAAGGATCGCTGCTTTTCCCTCCCGTTCCAGCCCTTTTCTAACCTACATGGGACTCCCTTTAGGACTTCTAAAAATCATCTCCCTTCTCCTTAATGGTATCGAGTTCCTAGGAATCATAATACGACTCAAATGTGCATTAAAAACTTCAAAAATTTAAAATGAATTATTCAACACGTTAATAAAACTTTATCATCATATTAAAAATATCATAAACATGCAAAATATGGTTTGAATGATGAAAAAAGAAAGGTTTAAAACATTCATTTGCGTTTAAAACACTAGGAATACGATTATCGGTGTGGTGGACGTTTGTGACAAACGAAGGATGTCTTTTTCCTCGACAAAAACCCACCTTAGGATGCAGGGAGTTGGGTGATTGTTGCTGGAAGAAAGAATGAGGAAGAAAATTGAAGAACGAATGAGAAAAAAATTTAAATATACCTTGGCTAGTCTTCCTTGTTACGTTCGTTTCCTCCATTTCATGTAAATTGTATATGTGTGTTTCAGTGTTTGTAGTGTGTGTGTTTAGGGTTTAGGGCTTAATTATACAAAAAAACAAAAAGGTTTCTTAATTACTAAATTAATGGGCTTAATTAAACCTAGTTTTTAATTAATAAATTAGGCCCATTGAGATCAATAAAATCATCAGGCCTCAAGTTTAAAAGATTTTAAAAAAATTATCTCCAAAATCTTATATAAATTACATAAGATTCCTTGCTCTACTAATTAATTTAAATTTGACCTTAAAAAATGCTAAAATTCGTGAATTGTATGCTAAAATTCGTGAATTGTTTAAAATAACAGTTTTCTTAATTAAAAACAATTAGCTTTTAAATCCTTAACACCTTAATAGTCTTCGATCCTCTGTCCTCAGTCAACCACCATTATTCGCCTGAAAATATCTAAGTTATGAAATCAAGTAAAATTACACAATTAATAATTTAGCCAATCAAAATATATCCTTCATGTATCCAACAATCATTTAATTAAAATAATTTAGCAATTTAATAATTTTCATGCATGTGGTTTATGTAACCAGATTTTTGAACGTTAGTTGTCATATGTTAAGAGAAAATTGGACTTAAGTTTTTGTGAAAATAAAACTAAACTAATTAAGCTATATTGTATTAATACAGACAACTCAAGTGAACTGACAAAATTGGAGAACTCGATTGAACTGCTCTAGATCAAGAAGCGATATGACAAGGCTACAATAGAAATATTTAATTTTATGACACTCAACAACTCGACGTATTAAGCTGAATACGACGAGAACTTGTTCTGATTATATTGGACTGATCTGAAGTCATTCTCTGAGTGCAATAGTATGTTAGCTTCTGAGTTTATTAAATAAAGACTGACAACAGAATAAAGCATATGTTGTTTACCTGTTTCAGCTAAGTGTCCAAGGAAATTTGAAATTACCCAGTACTATATTTTGGTAAACGACAAAGACACACGGCACTCTCTGGAAATTTTTCTTACATGTAGTACTATTGTGAGTATTGGCCATATTTATGAACATTGGTTTGACACCTATAAAAGGGGAAAAAAGTCAAATGTATTTACGAAGAATTTAGCACAAAATCTATATTCAAGCATCCTCTAAATCATCACATTTCCTAAAGATTTATTTAAAGTTGATTTACACAGGCAAAAAATTTTATAGGATTGATAAGTGATAATTCAGTTCAATTATTTGTTCTCACTTATCTTTGTATTCTTGAGCTTTATTGTATTGTGACAAACATTGTAACTGTAAGATCCAAAATTAAAACGAAGTAATCCCACTACATGTAAATCAAGGAAAAATGGGAAACGACGAATTAAATGGATTTAATTGCTTAAATTAATTATGGTTGATATGTTTATACGGTTTTAAAGTAGTTTTCTACTTGAATGCGTAAAACTATATTTTTAAAGGTTATTCGAGATACGATCGAGGAATAGACCGATGGCTGAAAAATGAAAAATATTTTTATTAAATAATTGTTTATAATTATTTAAAATAAGGTTGATGTTTTATGGTATTTTTGAAAATAAGGAGTTTTGAGGTGATTTTATACGCCGAGAGGTAATTTTTAACGGTATTCGATTTCCAACTAAAATATGAACTCTTCGACAACTCGGCTAATAATTTCACGAATTCCTGAACGAAATATTTTAAATATACATTATTGGGCTTAATGGGCCTATTGTACCATGCTAATGGGTCTATGTTTGTACACTCATTATTTTATCAAATAATTAAGCCCAAAACCCTACCCCAAACCCTTATAACTCACGCCTCTCCCCTCCTAAAACACACAAACTCTTTTGCTCCTCAAACACACGGCACACACACGATTTATTCAAGGGAAAGCATCCGTTTATGCAAGAAAAAATTCAGCCAAGGGTTCTCTTCGTCGTTCTTCGCATCATCAACGTATTTTAATGCGTAATATACGCGAAGGCACACCATAATTTTTTCTTTCTAATCTATCATACTCTAATATGTATTTAATTATAGTTTGCATGAAAAACATGAATCTCTTTTCATTATTTTCGTTTTTATGCATAACCATGTGATTATTGTATGAGTTTTGTTCCAAAACATGATATTTAATTGCGTGAAGGGGCTGCCATGATTAAGGACAAGGGTGGAACGTTTTTTCACAAGTTTAGGAGTCCTAAGATGCATGCTAATGGGCTGCACATGAACTAGAACAAGCTGGAACCATATTGAATGTTTTGTTGACAAATGATCGGTTAACGGGGAACCACGGTGCATGGCTCGGCCAGGGCTTGACCAGGGCTGGGATGGATGTGGTTGGGCTTGGAGAGGAGTCCTAGCCATGCTAGGACTCAAGCTAGTCGGCTAGGGAAGAGTCCAAGCGAACTAGGACTCTTCCCAAAGCCACTCGAGAGCAGCAGCCTGCAGGGAAGGCTCGCGGCTGGGGTCAAGGGTCCAGGAAAGGTCGGTTAGGGTCTTGAGAGGGTTCATGAGGGACTGGGCTTGGTGTTGACTCGAGGACAAGCGTCCTAGCTGGGTTTCGAAGAGTCCTAGTGGGTTGCTTCTATGTTCGCACAACACGCGTCTTGTGCAGTGGGCTTCGACGAGGGTTAAGGCTAGGTCCTAGGGGTCCAGTGGGTCCAGGGGAAGTCTGGTCAGGAGTTGGCTCAAGGTGGCTCGGGCTGGGCTCGATGATACCGAGAGTTGGCTCAAGGGTTCGGTTTTTAGGGTTTCTTTGTCTAAGGGTTCGAACGTGGTTCAACAGGAGTCGAATCATGTTTCAAGAGGGTAAATTAAATATAAAAAGTCTAATTTTAAAATTTGAGATCTTTATTTTAAAGTTTGAATTTATTCTAGATTAAAACGCATTACGAATTTTTAATTACGAAATAAATAAAAAGCCATGAATTGAAGCTAAATAAAAATATCAAAAGATTTAATTAAGCTTAAATAATTATTTGGGGTGGTCTAGAGTCAACGGAAATAAGAAAAAGTCGAAATCGTGAAATTTTACGTCTAGGGGTAAAACAATCATTTTACACATGAAAAATAGTAAACGTCATGGAATTTCCCGGAATGCTGTAAAATATGTTAATATGATTCTTTTAAATGTTTGTGGAATATTATGATGAAACTTTAATGCTAAAAGATATGTTGCATGCTTGGTTTAAAAGAAAAATGATTATTATATGCCTGAAATTTATAAAGTGGTGGAAATATGAAATGTTGAAGGAAGTGAGGTAATTGTGACTAATACGATGATACGGTGATACAATAATACATAAGGCCAATGCTCAGTTGATGGGTGATTGTGTCGCTGATGTCTCTGCCGCCCAGTACTGTGGTTACATGTAGATGGATCCATCGACCCTTAATACGAAATTCACAATTAAGGATCTGAATATAACGAAAGGAAAATGTATACGTATATGATGAAAATGAATATGTTTATGATGATATGAAAAATGTATAAGTTTATGCATGTTTATGAAATTTTATTTTAAATAAAAATATTTTCACTGTTGTATGTGATTGTATACGTATTAATTGTTATCAAGATTATGGTTTCCTGAGTCATTAGACTCACTAGGTGTGGTGGATGCAGTTGAACATGATAATAATGAAAATTGAGGTTTTTATGGTTGATCTTACTGGACTGAAGGTGCACATAACCCGAAGATCAACGCTAGTTTTTCGCACTTATGATTTAAAGTTTATGTTAAAGATTTTTATGATTATTATGATGGATTTGAGTGGTTTTTGAGAGGTTGGTAATGTTAGTATATTTTTGAAATATTGATATTTGGCAAAAAATTTCATGACATTAAGTTTTAAACTCTTTCTTTTGATTTTTTTTCAAATATAGGTGGTTGTTTCATTTCAAAATGGAGCAAGGTAATTTAAAGCATATATATATATATATATATATATATACATATACATTTTATTTCGGTCGAGGGTAAAAAAAAATAGTACTTTTTAAGTAAAACGAGTAGTAGACCTTTCAGTAACTGTCAGAAAATGTATCTTAACAGATCGAGTTAAGCATATAGATGCCAGGAGTGTCAACTCAAGAATTCAATAGGGTTTGTGAACTAAGCTGAAGTGGATTTATAAGAAGAGTTGTATAAACCAAATCTTCTAGGTGAAGACCTCTATGAACATAAGAATAGAAGAATGGGAAAAAACAAAGCTTTGGAAACGTTCCTTACTTTTAACTTTAAAATATTATAAATACTACTAATTTTTTTAAATAAAACATTTCTTCTAAATTCAAAACCATCCAACATAAAAATTAATAATTTTAAAACCTCAAATGCATAAAAATCCATAAATCGTCAATCCCAAAACGTACGTCAATTTTAAAATAATCCAACGACTAAATTTCAAAATAAAGCATAAAATCTTTAGATAAATATCCTCAAAATATTTATTTTAAAATCTTAAATATTAAGCAAATGCGGAAAATAAAAGTTCCTCGGGAGTGTACTATCGGACTCTATCCACTCAAGCATCAGCACCTCATCAAAATCGTCTTTACCCGCGACCATTCAAATCTAGTGAGTCTAATGACTCAGCATATTCTAACCATACGAAGCAAATAATACATATACAATCATATGGAGCTTTAAAATAAATCTTTTAATAAAATAAGTTGGCGTAAAAACTCGTATGCATATATCCTTTTAGCATATAACATCATAAATCGCTTCCTCGTCATTTTTCATTTTGGGTGAAGTTTGATCCTTGAAAGTAACTATCTTTTATCATTCATCATCTAGTCGACTGATCAATCTATATACACCAAGTACCTAGGGGCGAGGCGTTAGCAAATCTCTTCACAAGGTCGTGACCGAAAATGGAAATACGATCGTTGGGCTCAATCTAGGTCCATCTCCCATAAACTTGCTCTCTCTGGGGCCTTTTCCCTCACGATATCCCCATTATATCATCTGTGTCACAGTCAGTTCACATCCTTCAAAATATTTTTCCTTCCTTTTAGTTTTAAAAATATCGTTTTTTCCCAAAACTCGTAAAATAGCATTTTTCAGGAAGAATCGTACAATCTTTTCATATATCTTAAAATATGATATTCTCATCATAATCCTTTTAAAATATCATTTAGCACGTGTTATGATTTTTGGGGACACCGCATGAAACGTCTACTTATTTTAAAATGCCAATAATTTTTTTTTTGTAAATCTCGAAAATCACCTTCTAGGCATGCATGTAAGACTACTGAAAAATACAAACTTTATAATTATCGTAATTCAATAAGATACTGCAGTTCAAAAATGTTGTAAACTCGGCCATCAATAATGGGTGTAGAATAAAAACAAGTAAAAATCATGGAAAAACACGAACATATCGTAACAAACATATAAACTGATTACGTATACTCAAACCCATAAAATATTGATGTGCAGAAGAAATGAGGTCCTCGGGTTAGCATGCGCACATCTAGCCCAGCTTACTCAGTCTTCGTCACCTCCTATCTCCTAATCAACATACTTACCTGCATCATTCAAACCTAGTGAGTCTAAAGACTCATCACACCTGTAGCGTTAATATCAAGTACATATACATAATACGCAACAGTGAAAAGTACTGTAATAAAAATACATGTCATGAACTCACAAGAACGTATAGATAATCATGGTCTATTAAAGGATAAACATTTCATAACATATCAAAATATACTTGTTCGTTTTCTTAATTTGAATTCCGTTCACCAACTGTGACTTTCGTATAATCGTATTAAGCGATGGATCCATCTACATATAACCGTGGTAACCGGCGGTGGGGATATCAGCGACAATAGTAGTTATCCACTAAGACTTGGCCTTACATATCATCATAATAACATGTCATCGTATTAAACACAACCAACTCCATTCCTTCAAAAACATGTCATCATATTCATCACTTAAAAAACCATGCATATACATAGACTTTTCTTTAAAATCAAGCATGAAACGTATTTATCATATTTACATAAAAATCATGTACATGATATAAACATTTAAAAAATGACAAATTTGTGTTTAGGATACTGCAAGACTAAAAACTCAACTGGGTGCAAAATGACCATTTTGCCTGTAGGAACCAAAATCATCATTTTACCCCTAGACCTCTAAATTTCGACCTGAATCTTACCAAACTCCTAAAAACATCCGAAAATTTTTTATAAGAATTTCTTAGACGTAAACTTGAGCTCATTTCAAAACTTAATCGATTCGTTTTAAAACTTGGATTGGGGTCCTGGTTTTAATCCGAATCAACCCTAAACTTAACCAAATTTTTCCCAATTCAAACCATGACTCAAACCTACATGACCAGCCTTTAACCCACTTATTTCAGACCACTTAGGACCTAGAAAACATGCCCAAAGTTTGCTGGAAATTTCCAGCGCCATACATAATTGAACCCTAATTCACCAAGCACGCAAAACATTCAATCCTAGGCCATACCAACTCGAACCAGCCCTGGACCAACCTTTACCAGCCCACCTTAGGACCTTCTTGGACCGACCTAACCCAAGCTCACAGTCTCCAGCACGTTGTTCCCGAGACCTAGATGACACAAACCCAAAATCCAATAATTCGACACTAACTTACGGCTAGCTCCTTTGATCTCCCTTCCACCAGAGGCCAGCCATGCATGACCTGCTGCAAGCCGTGTCTCAGGACCATCAAAGAGTCCTCCATGTCCCTGGAGCATCCCATGCATCGGCCTCTTCTATTATTTTCCGATCTAGCCAATAAGAACTTACTCAACCAAAAACTGATCGGCCTCCGCCCTAACCAAGTCTCGACATGCTTTCGGCCACTTTTCATCATAGTCCTCGACGTGAACAGCCTCAAAACACCTATCCATAGCAGCCCCTTACACAAAGATCAAGAAAACGTGAGTCGAATGGATAACATGAGGATATCATGAAAAACGAAAGCATAGAAGATTTAATATGCAAGAACTGAGAAGCCTCCACACACGACACACACTTCAGCATATTTACAAAATTAATGATGCGAAAATAAAGATACACAGTGTACCTTGATGTGTAGATGCTCAAAGAATCGAAGAAACGCGCGTCGGGGAAGCACCGAAGGGCGGGGAAGGAACTTGCTTGAGAAATAATGGAGGAAAATTGATGGGGGCTGGTTGATGCTGCAAAAACGTAAGGGAGAGGCTGCTGATGGGGAGGGAGGGGCGTCCACTAGGAGGGAATAGGGTTAGGTTTAGGGTTTGCTAGGGTAGGATTTAAATAAATAAAACATGAACTAATAGGCTTAATCTAAATTTTAATTAATTAAAAAGGGTTTTGAGCCCATTAATCGTTAAAACAAAACCATCAAGACCAAAAATGCTCCAAAAAATATTTTGTTTAGGTACGTTTTTGAAAATATTGTCCAAGCCCTCAAAAAGTCATCTGAATCCTTAAAATTGCATACTAGTAAAAAAATATAACCCGGAGGGTAAAATACCCAACCAAGGCCCATTTCCAAAAATCATACTTAAAAACACCTCATATTAAATAATTTATAATGATTATTCAATAAAAATTTTTTTGCTGAATATCACTGGTCTCCGTTCCTCGTTCGAGCGCGGAATGAAACTTTTATAACCCATGAATTAAAACACAAATTCATGAAATAAACATGCATTAAAAAAATTTGATAAAATACAAAAGAAATTTAATAGCTTGCATGCACGTGGTTTACGTGGACCTTCAACTTTTCGGGACGTTACAATCTATCCCCCTTAAATTGAATTCCGTCCCCAAAATTCGCTTATCCTCGATAATCAAAAAGTTTATCTTAATTCTAGTATCCCAATAATCCACGCTTCCGCTGCGCTACTCTGATAAAATAAGTGTTAAGATGTCCTTGTGTCTCCTCAATCCCTATTACATTTACCTTCAAAATCCTCATTTGCAAATGCAACTTAAAACGACATATGGTGACTTAGTTCTATTTTCCCATAACCTCGAATTTTGACTGTTCTCACAATTCCTAGCATAAGAAATGCGGGTCCAAACTTATAACACCTGACTTTTCTTATACTATACCAAAAATGTTCATCAACCTATTATATTTCAATATTAAAATCCCAACAACATCATTTCTTAAATTTATTGAACTCGAGATATGCTAAAGCTTCAAATCCAAATATTGGCATTCATGCAGTTTGACTTAAATTATACAATCGAGCAAAATTACACAATCAATTATCGAGTCACTCAAAATATATCATTCATGCATCCAAAATCATTTAATTAAAATATTTTAGCAATTTAATAATTTTCATGCATGAGGTCTACGTGGGCTGACTTTTGGACGTTACAACTTTGTCTTCAAACTTCTAAAAAAAATCTTGCTAATATTTACATTCAGTCACCTACTTATCTGTTTTGATTTTATCTGATTATGTTATTCACTTTGTATAATGATTTGTTCCGCATTATATAAATTTGTCTTCTCTACATTCCAAGTTTGATTAGAAAACCAACTTTAGCTATTCACGCGGCTTAGAGTTTTCAAAATCTAGCACAATATTTTGAGGTTATGGTTGTACACCATTAGTCCTTTGATCCGGGACAATGTAGAGGCTCTATGACTAGCATGCACTTTGATCTGTTACAAACTCTATTAAGCATCATCATGTGGCAATGTTGGGTGTAGTTCTGAAATACGTAGAAGCAAATATATTGTAGTCGTGGATTCATTGTTTGCCTACAGGTAAAGATATCCTATATGGCCTAATGAGTTATTAGTGCGAGGAATCTCAGGCCAGAGTAAGACATGTACATTTTGGAAAGGTGTTTCCTAAGTTTCACATACCATGTCACAATTATTAATCAAAGTTACAATACATCTTTATCGAATTCATATACAACTCTCGATATATAAGTGGTTGCATATTTAATCAGGATATATTAGATGAATGAACTATATTGTATGCTAACCATAACTTAATGTTCTTGCAAGCGATATCAGTGATACCTAGAAGATCACGGGGCGATGCTACTGGACACTCTTACCATGATCCGATGGCTGCAATAAGAAATGAGTTATGACATTCTTGATCAAGGTGTTGATGAAAAGAATGAGGCAATAAAGATAAATGTTATTTAGAATCATAAGAGGTTGTGAACCTACGAATAGCTGTATCCTTAAAACATTGAGAGTCACATAAGCATTATATTTTGTGTTCTTGTCGAGATAGTGAAGGTTCAAAGAGTTGAATTTGCCGACTGTAGTAATTTGATGGAGATCAAAAAAAATGTTTATAAGTTGATTCCAAATGATGTAACAAGTGGAAGTTAGCTTAACTGCTAATTGAGTGATGATGGTGGAATTGTCTTTTTTGGTAAAGGAATTCATAAAACTAGCAGTTGTCAAAAAATTGCTGTAGAAATTTTGATGTTTGAAATTTTTAATTTTTATTATATGAACAAGATTTGTATCTTTGATACATTGGCTCCGTCAGATCGTCGATCATGATTATAATGATTTCACAATTATTTATTTAGTGAAATCAAAATTTACTAATTAAATAATAGTATTAGTGTAATGATTATGAATATGTGTAAAATTCTCATAAAATATTGTAGAGGGGTCTGGAATTAAATAACTAATAAGTTAATTAAGTAAATTAAATAATGATTTTTTTATTTTAAGTAATATATCTATTCATATATTATATGTGTATGTGTAGATGTATTAATATATAAATATATATACTTTGTATGGAGATATAAAGATATTTATTTAAATATATAAAAGAGCCAATCTTTTTAGAATTGTGATTTGTCTTTTATGCCCTTCATTAATTTATAGATTTTAATTAATTATTAATATTAATTTATACCTATAACTCTGTTACCTATATTACCTATATATCTTTTTAGAATTGTGATTTGTCTTTTAAGCTCTTCATTAATTTATAAATTTTAATTAATTATTAATATTAATTTATACCTATAACCAAAACATTTGTCTTTTAAGTCCTCCTTAGAATTGAGATTTGTTTTTTAAGCCCTTCATTAATTTATATATTTTAATTAATTATTAATATTAATTAATATTAATCTATACCTATAACCAAAACATTTGTCTTTTAAGTCCTCATCAATACAAATCCAAAAATTCAATAAAGATATATATGTGAATTTATAATTGTTGTAAGAATAAAAATGAAATATCAAAATTTTAATTTATTCCACCTAATATATAATTAATTAGTAGCCTAATTATTCCACATAATATATAATTAGTAGTCTAACAAATGCTAATGAATTATCACTACAATATATATTGATTGTAGTAATTTATATCACTTCAAGAATAAAATATAACTCCTATATTAAATTTCTCAAATAATCTATCTTTATACTACCTTGAAATATTTTACCCTTTTTGTAATGCCCCAGATTTGACGACTGTCCTCACTGTACCAAGACGAGTCTTTCCAGCGTGCTTATGTCCTCACTCACACGCACCCTAGGAAAATTCCCAAGAGGTCACCGATCCCAAAATTTCCCCAAGTCAAACACGCTTGATTTTGGAGTTCTTATGTGATGAGCTACCGAAAAGAAGATGCACCTTCGTGATCTGAGTAGTACCAATCAAATCTTTTAAGCCCTCTTCAACTATACAGTCCATTACATTGAACAGTTTCGGAATCCCTCTTCTTCCGGTGTAAGAACGGTCCATTCATGTTCCCTCTACCTAGAAGCCTGCTAGGAGCAGCTCATTGTCCGTGCCACCTCATGGCACCGGCGATCACCCCCGCCCTCTTCGGCCCCGGGCCTCACATGCCCACCAGCTTCCGCTTGGTTCGTCCTCGAACCACACCGTACTCGGAGAAGTCGGCTCTGATACCATTTGTAACGCCCCAGATTCGACGACTGTCCTCACTGTATCAAGACGGGTCTTTCCAGCGTGCTTATGTCCTCACTCACACGCACCCTTGTAATGCCCCAGATTTGACGATTGTCCTCACTGTACCAAGACGAGTCTTTCCAGCATGCTTATGTCCTCACTCACACGCACCCTAGGAAAATTCCCAGGAGGTCACCCATCCCAAAATTTCCCCAAGTCAAGCACGCTTAACTTTGGAGTTCTTATGTGATGAGCTACCGAAAAGAAGATGCACCTTCGTGATATGAGTAGTAACAATCAAATCTTTTAAGCCCTCTTCAACTGTACAGTCCATTACATTGAACAGTTTCGGAATCCCTCTCCTTCCGGTGTAAGAACGGTTCATTCATGTTCCCTCCACCTAGAAACCTGCCAGGAGGCGCTCATTGTCCGTGCCACCTCATGGCACCGGCGATCAACCCCCGCCCTCTTCGGCCCTGGGCCTCACACTTTTAATTTTTTATCTATATGTGATTTTATGATTTTAATGTAATTTTGTAATTATATTTTAGTGTAGTTTCTAATTAAGTAATAAATTATAATATCACAAGAAGATATAAGAAAAAAAATTATATATGCAATAATACTATAAGATGATAAGTATATAATAATATATTAATATGAAATTTAATACTAATATATTTTATGATTTTTTAACTAAGAATTGAAAGTAAAGAGTTTAATAAATTATTTAATAGAATTTATATCAATAATTATGAATGTTAATATATTAATAATATCATAAAATATGAATCTCAATAGAAAAATTCAGAAATTTAGCTATGATAAGAAATTTAAAGATTTTAGTATAATTTTTTTAAAAATATATATCATACAAATTTATAAATTAAATAAACAAAATTTGGCAGTATTGGAAACATCTACTAAGAATATTTAAGATTTAGGGGTAAGGGTCTAAAGTTAAACCCGACCATGGTTTTCAAAAACAGTGAAACCAAAATCAGAACTAAAATCTTTTCTTGGCTTCAGTTATAAAATCAACTCTCATAATATATAAATTTAAGGCAAAATTTTAAAAAATTAGTTTCATCGTATCACATATTTTACGACCATTTTCAAATGGATAACAGAAGCAATTATTTAAAAAATTATATCTCAGAAAAATTTATACATTCAATACATAAAATTTGGTATTATGTGATCTTTTGATTTATAATTTATAATTTTTATATAATATATATATTTACTATTTATGAAATTTTAAGAAAAAATCAACAACAAAATAAGTGACATAAATATTGCATATAATTTGTCTATGATACAACTGTAAAACTTCAAAAACAAATGATTTCAAATTTTCAATACTACGACCTATTTGATATTAAAAAATGGATCATAGAAAACATATAATTTGAAATGTCCAATGATCATACATATGCAATCACTAAGTACATAAAAATAAGAAGAGCTGGATGTATTACAGGTTAATGTTACTCATCTCTTTCCGACCGTTTGAATGACAGCTTATATAAGAAGAGCTGGAAGTACGTAAGAAAAACATCAACGCAATACATAATCATCAAGCTTTCAATAGAGTGATTATCTTCAAGCCTCAATACTTAAAGAGTTTGAGCGCAATCAAAGATCATATATGTATCGCTCATTAAGCATGCACTCAACAGAAAGTTATCTGATCATTCAATGATCAAATTCGTGCTACTAAAACAAATTGTTTACTTACATCAATAATCTTTTGAGTTATTTGATTAATAGTGGTGTCTGATGAACTGAGAGTTCTAAAAATCTAGAAGTGTAAATTGATCACTAAGAGCTCCAAAACAGGCAGTGTGAAGTCCTGATTGGAGTGGGTTGTTGCAAAAAGTTTTGCAAAGCTAAAGTCTTTTAGTAGAATCTTTCATACAGAGGAAGAAGGGGTAAAGTATGAGTATTTTTCTCCGAACATCCATAAAATTCTCATGTCTTTACTTTTCACAAGTCTTTATATTTCGAACTATATCTTGTTGTTTAGATTGTCAACCGGTTAAAAATTTCATTAGAAATATTGAACTGTCTTCCGCACTTTTCACGTGGTTCATGAGAAAAAATTTCAACCGTCTAAAAACGATTGAAAACAAATTTTAAAAGCAAATACTTTTTTAAGTATTTATTCACCTCGTAATTGAAGGCTTAATAAAAAATATAAATTATGTACTTTTTAAAAATTTGTCATTAACTAATGTATATGAAAATTAATTTATCTATGATATATAATTGTAAAATTAAAAGGTAAAAAAATTTTGTAGGAGGTTAAATAATATTTAAATTGAATATTAGAGGTTATATTTCATTATCAATATTATTATTTCATCAGTTTTGATAATATTTTGATGAGTTAGTCACAAATATTTTAAATTAATAATTATTTGTCATTATTGTGCTTCACTCATATAAATTATGATTTATGCATTTACAAAATCCATAATTGAGTTGATTTTTAGGTTATTATACCTTATACATGGTGCTTAGATATATATTTTTTCAAAATTTGTTTCATTTCAATTCGTTCTATATATTATGCTAATTAAAATTTAGGGGAAATTGCATATACTACCCCCGTGATATCCCGAGTTGGCATAAATCCCCTCGTGAAAAATTTATCATCTAAAAACTCCCTGTGTTTTTTAATGTCCAGCTCACGCATGCCAACCATGCTTTTAGTCAAACAAAATTTTTTATTGTCCAAAATATCCCTCCTTAAATAATAAGTTCAATTATTTCATTTCAGCCTCCGCCTCCTAATTATGGTTGGGTTGCTCCGAACTTGCAGAATTATGCAGCAAATTTCTCAAATTTAAATACCAATGCTGCAGCTCAACCTGAATATCAGAGACCAGCTCAAAGTATTCAACCAAATATATATCCTCCTGCCGTGCTCGATGCTACCAACACTGGCTGGGGTACTCCACATGCGAACGCTAGCATGGGATGGGGGAATCCAGCACCTGCAAACTCAAATATGTACATGGGACCACCTATCCAACCCACAATCAACACAAATTCCGGCTGGCTTGCTCCCACTGGAAATGCAGGGGCTAATGTTCCAGGACAGGTGCAAGCTCTCTGGGCCCCGGTTGGGTTGCTCCGGCAGTTCAAGGTTCAATACCTGGGAATGGGTGGGGCCCACCGAGTGCTAATTCGGGTGCTCCCGCTCCTGTTCAAGGGTCCACTTCGTTCGGCGGTGGAGGCTCTAGAGGTTCTTCTAATAGGCGAGACACTTCTTGGGTTTTGGTGGTGGCAGACCTTGGGGATATCTTACCTCAACATTTGGATTCATAATTTTGGATCAATCTTGGGTTTTTAAAAGGAGAAAATGCAGAAGTCGCGAAATGAAGAAGAAGAAGAGGTCTTCTATTTCTATACCGAACGAGGGCATTTTAGACAAAAAAACCTCATAAAACAATGACAATTCGCAACTTTACGCGCGTGTCGTATAAACCATACTGGCGAGGGGGCGTGAGCTGGACATTAAAAAACACAGGGAGATTTTAGATGATAAATTTTTCACGAGGGGATTTATGCCAACTCGGGATATCACGGGGGTAGTATATGCAATTTCCCCTAAAATTTATTATATAACATAAAATCAACATTTTGAATTTTAATTTGAGATACTAAGGAAATGACAAAACCACATAAAAAGAAACAAATTTCATCATGTTCCAAAAGAGAAACCATAAAATTCAAGATAATGAAAAAATAGATGATTTCAGTAAAATGATGAGGAAACTTAGACAAAACAGTCACACAGAGATACCCAAAAACTAAAAATTAAACAAGAAAAAAATTTGATAACACTTTTTCATATTATGAATATTCAATAGAAAATGGTTTTTTCGATTTCACTCAATATAAGTGTTTTATGTCACTTACTTATTACAACATTTATTCACCACGTGCAACGCACGTGTTACTCGCTAGTTTATTTAAATATATGGAATTAAATAACTAATAAGTTAATTAAGTAAATTAAATAATGATTTTTTTATTTTAAGTAATATATCTATTCATATATTATATGTGTATGTGTAGATGTATTAATATATAAACATATATACTTTGTATGGAGATATAAAGATATTTATTTAAATATATCCTGCATTATCAATATTTGATTAATACATTATATAGTTAATATCAAAAATTAATTAATGAAAATTAAGAGTCCTAAGGACACCACAAGAAAAATTGTGTATAACGACAGAATTTAAATAAGTTGTCATTAATTAACGACGGAAATAAAAAATCTGTCATATATATAATATAACGACATAATTTATTTTTTTGTCACAACTAACAACGGATTTTTAAAATTTGTCATTAATTTACCGACAAATAGTTTTTTAGTCGTTAATTAACAACAAATTTTTTTAAGTTGTCGTTAATTAAGGTTAGAAATTTATATATGTCATTAATTAAGGACATAAAACAAATTTCCGTCTGCAGATACAAATGTAACCCTTGAAAATCTACAATTCCCACGTCTTCTTCGCGCCTTTGTTTTTTTCTCCCTACTTTTTGTACACAGAGGATTTCATCATTCTTCCTCTAGGCTCCACCTCCCTCGGTAGTTCTTCTCAGGTTTGTTTAATTATCTAAGTCTTGTGCAGCCTTTCGCTTTTTATTTCAAAAATTTTGGTTCAAAACCTACACAAATTTTTACCTCAAATTTCAGGTATATCACCCTTTCACCGTCCCCACACGTCGACCGAGAAGCTCCACACTTGAAAATAGATTTGGTACTTACGGGTTTCTGTTTATCTATTTACATATTCATTGTTCCCCCAAATTCTAGGTCTTTCACTACCCACCTCGCGACCGAGATGCCTTACCAGTTTCATTTCCTCCTTTTTTTGTCTCTGCAACCAAAGTTGGTACTTCAAATTTTTTTTATTTCCAGTTAACATATTCTTTTTTCTTAAATTGCAGTTCTATGACCACCACCAACACCGATTATTGCCTAGAAGCCCTCCTATAGCCACCTCATTCTGCCTCTGCTCCCAGATTTGGTACGTAAGGTTTTATTTTGGTGTTGCAAATACAGACTTTTTTATTTGAATTTACAAATACAGAGTTTGTTTATAATATAAATGTAAAGATTTGAGGTAGTATTGAAGAACAAATATGATTAGACACAATCTAGATGTTATGCACATCGAGAAAAATATTTTTGAGAACATATTTAATACCATTCTTAACGTTCCCGGCCGAACAAAAGATAATGCAAAATCGAGAGAAGATCTAAAAGAATTTTGCAACAGGCCAGAATTACATCGAGATGACATATCTAACACATATCCTAAAGCTTGCTATACATTGGATAAGCATAGCAAAGTAGTATTGTGTAATTGGTTGAGAAATTTAAAGTTCTGAAGGGCCAGGAACAGGGGTGGTTAAACACATTGGAGGTTCTCGCTGTTTTATTCAACATTCTATTAAAATGGTAAGTTTAAAAATTTTCTGTTATAATATGTCAATGAATAATGCATATATATAAATTTCTAAGCATCGTTGGTTTTGAAGCGTGAGGAGTTGGGACGTGAAGCAAGTGCTTATGAGTTATTCAAAATGATGCATCAGAAAAAAGATGGTACATGGGTTGATGCTAGGTCAAAGGCTCTTGATGTGAGTCTTATATATAAGAAAGATTGTTGAATCATACATTTTTATCTATGACTGATGCAATTGTTGTCAATCAATTAATTTCTCTTTGTTATCCTAGGCCGAGATGAATGCTCAGTTTCTTGAAGCAACACAACTTGATGCTGATTTTGAGTCACCACATAATCCAACCCCAGATGTTCAAAATGAACTCTATATATTGGCTGTTGGTGGGGTTAAAAAGAGAAAATTGTATGGTGTTGGCTCGCAGGCTGAGGTGTTGTATCCTGAAGCTATGTCGGGACGTGCAACACACACACGTGCTAACTCTATGGATGTGGCTGCCGCTAAAGCTGAAGCTGCCGCTGCGACTTCTAAAGTAGAGGAACTTACAAGGGAATTGACTAGCTTGAGGCAGCAGGTTCGTTACTTGATGGAGCATGCACTTATTGACCCCCAAGCCACATCTTATGATGATGATAGCACACAACCATAGTCCCCTTAGATATGTCATGGTTAATAGGCTTTTTTGTAAGTATTGAAGCCACTGTGTCTCCATATTTTGGTCATTGAATTATGATTCATTTGGAAATGTAGCTACTCTTTTTGGAAATGTGGCTACTGATTTTGTAAGTAAGCAGGGGGATGTATTGATATTTTTGGATATGGATGGATTAATATGTTTTGAATGTTAATATGTGGAGTGAAGGTGTTTAATTTAATTTGACTGTGATTTTATTATGTATATTGTTGGTTGGAAAATTGACACTGTATTAGATTTGTTGAATTAGAATGTGTGTTGGATAAAAGGGAATTAATAAAAATCGGGATTAGAGGGATGTCCAATTCAACATTTAACGACAGAAATTATAAATCCGTCACTAAACTTAGTGACGAAAATTATCATTTGTCACTAATTTTAGAGACAGATTTATAATTGCTGTCGCAAATATCAACGACAAAACATATATATGTCGCTAGCATTTAATGACGGATTTATGATTTCTGTCGCAAATATCAACGACAAAAACTTAAATCTGTCGCTAACTTTACCGACGCCTTTACAATTTCGGTCGCTGATTTAGTGACGGATATATAATTTCTGTCGGAAATTTAGCGACGAAATATTTTTCGGTCACTAAAATATTGCGACAAAATTTAAATTTCCGTCGTTATTATTTAACGACAAACATAAACATTCCGTCGTAAATAACGACAGAATTGCACTTTCCGTCGTTATACAAGTCCGCGACGCTAAATTCTTTGACGATCGATATTCCGTCGCTATTATGTCGCTAAATACTTTCAGTGACAGATTAGCGACAGAAAATTCCGTCGTTATTTGTAAATTTTTTTGTAGTGGGACACTATGACTAGGAATCCTAGTGACATAAGACTTGTGTATTTTTATAAGTATGTTATCAAAGACTGATAACAAATAACGTATAACACAACACAAGACACACAAAAAATTCCTCCTCGCTTCCTTCTAAATATTTCAGCCATCACTAAATTTTGAAGGAAAAATTTCAGCCATGTACTTCCATTGTTGTCGTCGTATCGATTCCGGATTTCTGAAATTTGAGTGTCCTAGTCTTAGTACATAAATTTTTTGAGATCTCTAGTGCTATCTAAACAAGGAACTCAGTCTCTGATAATGGGCTTAATTAGACGATCGAAAGGAGGGAGATTCGTCGAAGGGAGATACAAGAAATATTTTCTCTGCTTAAAAATCGGAATAGTTTGGAGCCATCATTAAATACGCAAATATACAATTCTAAACATCCTATGAATGTTTAAATTCATACGATGCCCAATGAACGTTTCAAATAATGAAACTAAAATTTTAAACTTCTGCTACGCGTTGGATACGAGAAAACGTACTCTAACATTGTTATCTAGAATATACTATACAAGATGAAATACAATGATATATGAAGGCACAAATAGTTTCATAAAAGGATTCATCATTTTTCTCCTGCTCTCAAATATTTTTTCCCCTTCATATTTTTTTCTCATTTTTCTCCTGCGAGTATTACAATTATATATTAGAACACAAATAGTTTCATATGAAAAAACAAATAGTTTCATCATTTTTCTCCTGCTCTCGTCAAATTAAATTCATAGTATGTTTGTAATCGACCTAAAGCTCCATAGCCAAGACCACATATACATCATGTGTAAGTTATGACGTTCAAACATGGAGACAACATACCATTAAAATAAAGTGCATTTACCAAAACGTGTTAGCAAACACAATCCTTGTTTAGCAAGAATTGCAGAAGAAATTACATCTCGCTAACATGCAATAATGAAGACCTCATGACTTGTCTAATAGCAGAACTTGTGGGTATGGATTGATTGGACCGTATCTTATGAGAAAGCTTATGGGATAGACCCCGAGAAGAAAGTATGTCAAAGCTATATATATAGTTAGAAGGGTTTATTGTGAGACCTTATCACACATGAATCAAGCTATATTTAAAACTTTGAATATCAAGCTAATGCGGAAGATATTGTCCCTTGGGAGTTATTACAAAACTGTTGTAACTGAGGGTGTTGTTGAAAGTCCGTTCAACGACAACAGTTTTTATCCGTTGTGGTAGGTAGAATTTACGACTATTTTCAAAAACCGTCGCCGCTAAAATTAGCGGCGATTTTATTCAAAACATCGTTAATTAGCGACGGTGTAATAAACTGTCGCTAAAATTAGCGACGGTCAGCATATAAAGACCGTCGCTCATTTTAGCTACGGTCCTTAATGATGATTTTTGTCGCTAATTTGTTTCGAAAAATAAAAAAAAATTATTTAATAATTTAATAAATCTAAAAGAAAATAACAATCGAAACTAAAATCGTGTAAGAGATAAATTTTAAGTGTTGTGAAGTAGTAAAATCATGTAAGAGAGATAAATTTTAAGTGTTATGAAGTAGTGAGAAAAATTTTAAGTGTTGAGTGAAGAATTGTGTGAGAGAGAAAAATTTTACGTGTTATGAAGTAGAGAGAAAAATTTAAGTGTTGTGGAGAAAATTGACCGAAAAAGGAGTTATTTATAGAGATTTTGCGACCGCTTTTGGTTAAACCGTCGCTAATTTTACGTTACCGACAGGTTTTCATAAAATTGTCGCCAAATGTAGCGACTATTTTAGAAAAACCGTCGCTAAATTTAGCGGCGTTTTTAAAAAACCTTCGTATGTTTTGATTATGCGACATTTTGGATATAAACCGCTGCTCAAGGTAGCTACGGTTTTTTAAAAACCGTCGCTAAGTGTAGCGACGGGTGTTGTAAAATAGTCACTAATTTTAAACATCAGACGAATTTACTTTAAACTGTCGCTATCAGTAGCGGCGGTTTATCTAAACCATCGCAATATGTAGCGACCGTTTGTCTAAAACCGTCGCTAATTTGAAATGAGCGACAGTTTTCATAAACCGTCGCTAAATTTAGCGACGGTTTTAGAAAATCCGTCGCTAAATATGGCAACGCTTTCCAAAACCGTTGTTGTTTGTCCAAAAACCACGCCAATCGACAACGGTTTTTTAAAATCGTTGTCGATTGTCCCAAAAAAACATGCTAATAGACAACTGTTTAAAAAAACCTGTTGTCGTTTGTCCAAAAACACTCTAATGGAAAATGGTTTTTAAAAACCGTTGTCGATTATCCAAGAAAATACGCCAAAAGACAACAGTTCATAGAACCGTTGTCTTTTTCCCTAGAAAAATGATGAAAGACAACGGTTTTTAGAAAACCGTTGTCTTTGGCCCCATATAAAAACCGTTGTCAAAACACACCTACGACAACGGTTTTCACTAAAACCGTTGTTAAAAACTACACGACAACGGCTTTAAAAAAAAACGTTGTCGTAGGTGATTGGGTGTTTTTCTTGTAGTGAGTATACTGTCGGACTGGACTACTCAAGCGTCAGCGCCTCCCTCAATATCATCATCACCTACATCATTAAAATCTAGAGATTCTAATGACTCAGCACGTTCTAAACACGATTAACATATAATACATATACAAGCACATGAAATAAAAATCATACTTTTATTCAAAATAAGCTAGCATAAATTTGTAAGAATAATTTAATAATAAATCGTCAAATCATAAAGCTTTACATCATATATCGCTTTGGTGAAGTTACATACTTGAAAGTGACTAGCAATATCATGTGGTCAATGGATCAGTCTTAGCTCACCATTGTGCATGGGGACGGGCACTAGACACTGACGTGAATGGAAATACGATCGTTGGGCTTCCTCTGAAGCCTTCTCTCGCAAACGGGCTCTCTCTGGAGCCTTCTCCCTCACGATATTCCCAATAATCATATATCATATCATTTTTGTCACATTCAATTCATATCCTTCAAAATATTTTTTCTTTTCTTTTTAATCATAAAATATCGCGTCCTTTCCACATTCGAAAAATAGCATTTTAACAGTATAAAGTGCATAGCTTTATCATAAATCATAAAATCTCATATTTTCATCATAAACATTTTAAAATATCATTCATCTTGCATTATGATTTTTCGGAACACTGCCAAGCCTTTCGTACTACCCGGGACATAAAATTATCATTTTGCCCTTGGGCTATAAAATTTATGATTTTGACGTTTTCTTACTTTTATTAACTCGAGCCTATCAAAAATCATCATATAAGCTTAAAATTGACATATAATACTTTTTTCTTAGACGTAAACTCTAGCCTGTCGATTTAATTGCTTAATAACTAAACCGTAAAGCGTTTTAAACCCGAATTAATTCAAAACTCAATTTTTTTCCCAAACTTTAAACTTAAGCTTATCATACCTAAACTATCATGAACCTTGAATCGACTCCCATGGACCATGGTTCGAGCCCCTGCCTTCTACCTAGCCATGTTCGAGCCCTAAACCTTAAACCAAGCCACTACTTCCCCTTAAACCTGTGCCACCCTCAAGCCATCATGGACTAAACCATTCCAAGACCCTCATGGACCCTAACCGACCTAGCCTAGACCAGAACTGAACCAGCCAAGCTTCTGCCAACCCTGCACGCACATACTATCCCTTCTCCAAAGTCGTGGTCCCAACCTACTCAAGCCACCTTGGACCAGCAGCCGCACCAGAACATGTCCTGACCCCGAACCATCCTCCCTAGACCCTACTGGACCAGCCTAACTAGTCCTACTCGAGCCACGAACCCTCTTACATGAATAAACTGCGCGTAAGCCCAAGGTACTCCTATGGTTTGCGCATGGCTTCCCCTCGCCAGCCACAAGTCCAGTCCTCCCTGGACTCCTCCTAATCTCGAGTTGCAGCCGGCACTGGTCTCTGCTCGAGCCTTGATGCGGCTGCCCCCCTCTTAGCTGAGCCCTTAAAACCAAAAACTCTATGAAAGCCTAGCCTTTAACCCTAATTGTAACGTACCGTACTTCTAAAGATACTTAAAATTTGCGGAAAACAAAAAATTTTTCTTAAATAAATAATTCTCCTTCAAAATGCCATAAAAATAAAATGCTAGAACAAATATTTGAAATGTAAACAAACTTGCAACGAGTACTTGTTTAAATCAACATAAATTAATTTAATTAAAAATCAGAGTAAACAATTTTATCATGCATAAAACTCTTGAAAATAAAGCGGTCCTCGGGTTAGGCCTCCGAAAAGTTCGAGCCAACTCATTGATCCCCGCCTCTCGTCTCCTCGTACTCGTCCTCACCTGCATCGATTAAGTCTAGTAGATCTAAACACTCAACATGTGTAAACTTAGAGTATTAAGTAATACATAATAAAACCACATGAATTTTAAAGTAGCTCATATATACTTAAACTCTGACATACTTATATAAACATATTTACATAAACATATACGTGACATCATTTCATTAACATTTTTGTTGGAACTTTTCAAGTTCGCAATCTTTATTTTGATGATAACAAAACTTGTTAATTGTGCTACTAATGATCTACCTCAGTGTGCAGCATCTAGGATCACTCACGAGATGTTTACATCGCAAGACCCAACTGATCGCACAAAATGAATCAGTCTAACTGGTTACGTCAATTGAGCAGTCCAGCTGATTGTCCAGTTGATAGGTGATTCAGCAGAAAAACTGCAGAATCCTGGCCAGCTGAAGGAGTGTTCAACTGATGAAGAAACCCGGCTGATCAGTCCAAAAGAACGATGTGTGAAATCAGTTCAACTGACGAGTCGACTGATTTCACCAGCCCAACTGAAATATCAGTTCAACTGACCAGTTCGAAGCATCAGTTAGAATTATTTTAGTTATGGAAGAAGATAAACTCTTTCATGTGGAATCCAGCTGTGCGAGAAGGTACAAAGTCAGTGTCCTGTCAAAGGACAATAATGGACGTTGCATCAGAGCATTAAAGACAAAACGCTTCAGAAGGACAGTCAAAAAGACGAGACACAAAGTCCAAGAAGCCGATTCAAATGCAACAGATACAATAAATGAGTCTAAATGAACGATCAGTTTACCGCCAATATAAAGAGAAGATCAGTAAAGACTCAAAAATTTACACCTCAAGAGAGAAAAAGAAAAGGGCACGCTTCAAATTCATATCAGCTTAAGAGAAGCATTCAGCCCAGTCGAGCGAACTCTTTACAAATATATCAGCTTAGATTAGAAGTGTATTTCCCTCAGCGTATGAGAACATCCTTGTTCAGTTCTCACACATACACATACTCTCAAACTACTCAAATACAGTCTTGCACAAAGACATTAAACTTGTGTAGTCTTTCTCACATAAAAATTAAAGAATTGTTGACTAGAAGGTGCTGCTTTCAGTCTAAGTCTAGGAGTTCAGTTTAGGTAGTGGGTAAGTCCTAGCTGAGTGGGTTTGTACAAATTCTATATTAATCAAAGTCTTCTAAGTGGATCCTACCCCAGGCAATAGAAGGGGTGACGTAGGAGCAATTGAAGTATCCGAACATCCATAAACATATCTTGTGTACTTAATTGATTCACTATATCTTTCAAACTGTTTTGATCAGTTGGAGTATTCATCAGTTCAGTTGTCACCATAACAGAACTGAAGAATTCAAAAACTAATCCTGTCTTCTTTCGATTATTCAGTTTATATAAGATAAAAGGTTTCCTATTATAACAGTCTTCTTCACGAAGGATTACTTCGAGTTTCTTCCACTTGGTTTTTAACCAAACTCGATTTAATTCATCGGTGTTAATATTCTTAGAACACGAGCTATTGCAGCTCATTGGAGAATATAGTGTTCGAAATGCCTTCGAAGGCACTAACACACTCGATCCTTCAATTGGTATTAGAGCGGGTTGTTCTAAGAAGAACATTTGAAGAAAATTGTGTATTAAAATGTGGTACTTTAAATAGTGTTATAAACTATTTAAAAATGTTTTATACAATTTTCAAAACTATTTGAAAATATTTATATGTCACTCTTTGGTAAAGATTTGAGAGGATTGGTCCTGCAACTTTCATTATGGTCACTTCTCCAGACTCCAAAACTCAGGGTTTTAATCAGCCTGCATGGGACTGAGGAACATCTGCAAAGATGCACAGCTAAATTTCTCTCTGAACAAATTCAGTTGCAAACCTACCAAGTCAGCTGTTCTTTAGACGAAACTAATCCATGTTGGTATGTTTGTCGATGTAATCACCAGCTGAACTCAACATGAGCCTAGTCAGAGTCTGCTCGACCAGTTGGGTAAGCACAGAGGATAAGTTCAAAGCAGTTTAACTCGTTTATCTAGCAAATTGAACTCACAACTGATGCAGCAGTTCAAGCAGTCAAGACATTTAGTTGATGGTATATCCAGTTCTGTCGCACAAACCAACTGATATATGATGTTGTTTAAAATATACTACTGTTGTAGTAATCGTTATTGTTCAACTGATGTATGTACTCAGATGTAAACACAAGAAATTTATTTAAATAAAACATCATGTTTATTCAGCTGTGTTTCATTGTGATTGAATATATATTCTCAGTTCTCTTGTCTATGATGCTTGAATGATTAAATGACTAAATAAGTATTTCTCAAATACAGGCTTTTATTCAGTCTCTGAGATGGAGTTTTTCTTTTAACTGAGAATTTGTCTTAAAAATTCAGTCACTCTCTCAGTCAACTGAAAAGTACTTGTATTAAATCCTTTTTTGGCTATCAATTCAGTTTTGAAAAGTACGGTATTAATCATTTTTGTCTTCAAAATTTCTTTAATTCAGTTTTTAAGGGGGAGCTTTCGACAGTTTGAATGTACCAACTCTTAAATTGAATATATTGTGCTTAACTACTCAGGTCTTGTTAATTGTATTATTAATGATCTACCTTAGTGTGCAGCATTTAGGATCACTCACGCGATGTTTACATCGCCAAACTAAAGACCCAACTGATCGCACAAAATGAATCAGTCTAACTGGTTGCGTCAATTGAGCAGTCCAGCTGATTGTCCAGTTGATAGGTTATTCATTAGGAAAAACTCAGAAGCCTGGCCAGCCAAAGGAGTGTTCTACTGATGAATAAACCCAGTTGATCAGTCCAACAGAACGAGTGTGAAAACAGTTCAACTGATGAGTCAACTGATTTCACCAGCCCAACTGAAAGATCAGTTCAACTGACCAGTTCGAAGCATCACTTAGAATCTTTCAGTTATGGATGAAGACAAACTCTTTCAAGTGGAATCCAGCTGTGCGAGAAGGTACAAAGTCAGTGTCCAGTCAAAGGACAATAATGGACGTTGCATCAGAGCAATAAAGACAAAGCGCTTCAGAAGGGCAGTCAAAAAGACGAGACACAAAGTCCAAGAAGTCGATTCAAATGCAACAGATACAATAAATGAATCTCACTGTACGATCAGTTTTCCCATCTATATAAAGAGAAGATCAGTAAAGACTAAAAAATATACAACTCAAGAGAGAAAAAGGAAAGGGCACGCTTCAAAGTCATATCAGCTTAAGAGAAGCATTCAGCCCAGTCGAGGGAACTCTTTACACATATATCAACTTAGATTGGAAGCATATTTCCCTCAGTGTGTGAGAACATCATGTTCAGTTCTCAAACAAACAATCTCAAACCACTCTAATACAGTCTTGTACAAAGACGTTAAACTTGTATATGTAGTCGTTCTCACATAGAAATTAAAGAAATGTTGACTGGAAGGTGCTGCCTTCAGTCTAAGTCTAGGCGTTCAGTTTAAGCAGTGGGTAAGTCCTAGCTGAGTGGGTTTGTACAAATTTGGTATTAATCAATGTCTTGTAGTAGATCCTACCTGAGGCGGTACAAGGGGTGACGAAAGAGCAGTTGAAGTCTCCGAACATCCATAAACATATCTTGTGTACTTTACTGATTATCTATAGCTTTTAAACTCTTTTGATCAGTTGGAGTATTCGTCAGTTCAGTTGTCACCATAACTGAATTGAAGAATGCAAAAACTAATCTGTCTTCTTTCGGTTATTCAGTTTACATAAGATAAAATGTTTCCTATTATAACAGCCTTCTTCACGAAGGACTACTTCGAGTTTCTTCCGCTTGGTTTTTAACCAAACTCGATTTAATTCATCGATGTTAATATTCTTATAACACGAGCTATTGCAGCTCATTGGAGAATGTAGTGTTCGAAATGCCTTCGAAGGCAATAACACATCGATCCTTCAATTTTCATAAACGTGCTTGCATTATACATACTCAAATATACATAATTATCATCATTTTGCGTGGAGATATGTTTCAAATCAAATGACCCATAACATAATGCACATGATCAGACTAAATATATTACTGGGCTGGCAGGGATGTCCACTACCACATACATAAGATCCCCGGTCATGCTTTATCGGGTGGATTGATCCCTGGTCATGATTTACTCCTTCCCAATCCTTATCATAACCTGGTCATGCTTTATCGGGGTGGAGAGGTCCTCTGACACGTTCTCCAGCTTCCAAACCCGTTCAAAAGTTGTCAAAAGACAAATCGCATACCTCAAAAACATAAAACATTTTCTTTTTTTGCACGTCGGATATACTTATAGAGCGTTGAGGACTTCATTGGACTTCGCTTGGGTTACTTCTTCACATACATACTAATACATTATTCCAACAAGTTAAAATTCCATAACTTAACCGTACCAATAAAACTCACCACCGAAGTAATTAAGTAACTTATTCGGGACTCGACCACGTTTAATCAACATACTAAACCATGACCTCGAACCCCGAAGCAATCTTGACATGGAGTATGAATATTTCCCAAGCAATGGAAGTCACAGACCTCGTTTAAATTATAGTTCAACGTTCCCTATTCAAACTTCGTAATGTCTAATCTAACCCTCACTATGCTTGGACATCTCGACGTGTTAATACTCAAATGAAGCAATATCACTTAAACTAGAAGCTCAAAGACCACCGAACTAGCGCCTAGGCTCTGCGGTGTAGCGCTGCAGCGTTTGGTCCAGCGCCTAGGTGCTACCAACCAGCGCTGCGGCGCTACCCTGCAAGTAGCTGCAGAGCTAACCCTGTGCGAACTAAACCCCAAAATTGTCATCTTCTACACATTCACTTCCCTTTGACTTCTAATATAACCGACTCGAAGCAAAACATTGATTAGCATCCGACTACAACCCATGACATACCTAAACACAACAATGATCACCCGGTGATTTCCAACAGAGTCTGCAACCAATAAAACTCAAGAAACATGAAGAACATATTTTATAACATCACGGTTTTAGCAGTGACACGAGAATGATCATAATTGTTTCTTGTTCCAAAATTACAAATTTATTGTCAAATTGAAGGTACCAAAATGTACTACGTTTTGAATGTTGAATGTTTTTCCAGAAAACTGACCAAAAATTCGCAGGATTCAAAATAACAACAAATTTGGTTTTTGAGATCTAAAAACTTGTCCAAAATCGTTTCAACCATTTTTGCTCAAACTTTGCATAACATAACCGGATTTTTACACACAATAAGCATCAAAATACTTATTACAACAATATCGATGCAGAAAATAAAAGAATATACATGCCTTTGCATTAGAACGCACGAAGATAACGAATACCGACGCGGTGGATTATGGGAGATGATCGGGAGATGCTTACTACACGATTCTTGCTCGGTAAAGGGACGTAAATCTTCAGAAATTTGCAAGGGAAAGGTGGCTACTGAAAGAAGGCTCAAGAACCCTAGCTTTTCTAATCTTCAAATGAACGTGTATGAGTGTGTTGTCTGTGCCGAGTGTGTGTAAAAATATGTAAGTGTGTGTGTGTATTGATTAGGGAGATAATTATGGGTTAATAAGTTTTAATAAAAAAAACTGATAAACCATTAACATGTTAAATAAAATATTAACCCATCACTAATTTACAAGAACCCCTAATTTTAAATAAAATGCATAAATGATAAACTCTCTAGATTTAAAATTCCCTAACTAAAAAAATTAGTATTTTGAAAAGCTTAAAATCTTCAAATCATGTATATTCTTTTGAAGCCTGAATTTATAGGCCAAAATCTCTAGAAAGTCCAAGCTGCAGATACTTATACGAGAAGTTAATACCGGCCGAACGGCTTCACGAGATCTTAGTCTTTTGAAGCCTGAATTTATAGACCAAAATCAGTGGGACGTTTTTGTAAAGAAGACACTATCATCTTCCTTTCAAGTAAGTATTAATTCACTGTTATTGACCAAAATAAGTAAGTAGTATCATGATTTACAATTTAGTTTTGAAAGATTGTGTTTGTGTTATTTAACTTGTAATTTCTTATTATTTTCTCCAATGTTAAGCTATTTTAGAAGTATGTTTTTAAAAATTGTCATTATATTCTCGTCATGGTAGGTTATAATTTCTATAGATGTAGATTTTTCTCTAACATATATTATCTGTTGATGGATATGGAGATTTTGGTTCCCTCTTATGTGTTTGTGTGACTGTTGGCTAGAAAAATAAATTTGCTAAGTGGTGAAAGGATGAGAAAAGCGGAAACTAGAGTTGATGTATGAAGAAAACATAATCCAATTGGTTTGATATATGAGAAAAACAGAAGCTTGTAAGGCCCGAGATTTAAGTTTGATATATTTGAATTGAATGATATTATGAATAAGGAACGCAAGAACAGACTGGGAGAAACGATGTTGCAAAATTGAATATTTTTATAAGGTGACACCGCACCCGCACCAAGAAATATACCGCACCCGCGGTGGAGTGGCAGTAAGGTGGAGTATTTTTACAGTAGCAGCACCGCACCCGCGGTGGAGTGGAAGTAAGGTGGAGTAAAAAATTGTTATGAATTTCGAAAGATATTGATTGAGATTGAACCCTAGAATTTTATTGTTTTGATTCAAGAATAGAGAGATGATTATTCTTATGTGTCTGGATAGATTATTCAGTATATTTGTGAAATCAGATCGAAGAAATTATACCGTATGTCTGTGTTATGAATTTCAGCATCTCTTGAGTTGAAATTGATAGATATTGATATACTGGAATTAGAAGAATAATGATATGGTACTGATTATGAATTTGGATATGACATCTATGATGTTGAGATTGACGGGATTTCAAGACTGTAATTATATGCCGTAGAAACATCAGTTGATTTAAATTGATCAGACTTGATATTGATTGAGATTCATCGTTATATCGTTGACATTGATCAGATTGTATACTGATTGGAGTATTGATCAGAAAATGTCTCGAATTGAGTTATATACTGATATGGTATTTATATGATTTTCATTATCAGATTTGGATATGGACAGATTGGGATACGAGACTTCGTCTTCATCAGATCGCGAAGAGAAAGGTATAAATTGATGTTTATTGGGAGATCTACTTGAGTTAGATTCTACTCGAGTTTTCCTAAACCACATACTTGTATGGTATTGTTTTTATACCTTTATGTTTTAATGATTATATTTATTCTACTGAGAGAGAAAGTAGAAAGCAGAGAGCTATTAAATAAGAGTTACTGACAGAGGGGCCAGACTATGATAGAGACGTCACTGACCCATTGCACATTGTCAGACTAGGCATAGTCTTGGTAGATACTCCAAGACACCGGACGTTTGGTCGTATCGATGTGATTATGAGTAGAGTCGCTCTTATCATAGATATTCGATACAACGAGGGCTAAGTCCGTAAATAGGAACATATCAATTTCAACCACCGCGAATGTAAGAGATAGGTGGGAGATTTGTTACATTCCTATTCACTGGGATCCCTAGATTAGAATGAGAGATGAGTCGAGTCTTAGATATTGAGACTAGATTTGATTTATAGACCTGTATTGATTTATGTTTCGTAGATTACGATTCATGTATTATTTACAAATTAATATTGATACATGTTGTTTGATTTTAGATACATGTGCAAAGATATAATTCATGCTTTTATGTTAATTCAGTTAATTGCATGTATACATTGTTTATAATGGGATTTATTCTCACCGGAGTTATCCGGCTGTTGTCTTGTTTGTATGTGTGCATGACAACAGGTGAGTACAAGATCGGGGTCAAGAAGATGACGAGAGAAGACGAGTTTAGAGTGGTGATTCCGGACTTATTGAAGACTTTGTTTAATACTTGAAATTTAGTAGTTAAACCTTAGATTAGTTTGAGTGAGTATTGTACATTATTGTACTTTTATACTGAGATGTATATTCGATTGATGCCATTACCTTAAGCACTTGTACTTTAATAAGAAAAATATTTAGACCCTGTTTTATCTTAATTGATAATTAAATCTCAAAGATGATTAAGAAAATGATTAGCGTCCGGGTCCCCACAATAGGTGGTATCAGAGCGATAGATCCTTTAGACTGAGTTAGATTGAGATAGAAGAGAATGAGCGGGGTAGATGAGTTTTCTTTCCTTGCATGTGATTGCTAGCATGTGATTTATTAATTGCCGCGCGCGATAAAACTTCGCAAATAATATTAATCGCAGCGTGCCTTGCACGCCGCCAAAAGTATTAATTGCCGCGCGCGATACACGCCGTTATTATCTTCAAATTTTCAATAGCTTATAGTTATGCAGGGTACATTGTACGCTGCGAATAACATATATGCGCGTCGCGAAAACCCATATTTGTTGTAGTGTAATAAATTAAATTAGGCTCTGAAATGCTTAAAAATTCATAAATCATTTTAAATACCAAATTTCTTGACTTGAAATAAAATACCACAATATCGTAAATCGCCTAAATCGTCAACAGTCTCTTTTCCCGATCCTGTATCGAATATTTTCCTGAAACATAAAACCCAAGGAAAACATTTTAACGTGCATCAAATAAACATGTAATTAATGCAAATCATAAATCATACAGCGTTAAAAATCTTTTTTAAAATTAAATAAATACATGGGTTTACGTGTACTAATTTTGGCCTCTACAATTACTCTCCCACTTAAATAACTTTCGTCCTCGAAATTATATCTTACCAAACAACTCTGGGTAGCGGCTTCTCATATCTGCTTCAGCCTCTCAAGTGGCCTCGTCTACTGATTGATTCAGCCATTGGACTTTGACCAACTTGGTCGCTTTGTTCCAAAGCCTCCGCTCCTCTTTGTCTAGAATTCAGATAGGTCTTTCCTCATATGACATATCTGGAGCAATCTGCAACGACTCATAACTCAAAACATACGAAGGATTTGCCATATACTTCCTCAGCATTAAAACGTGGAACACATTGTGTATCATGGCCAGATTCAGCGGTAGAGGTACGCGATAAGCAAGTGTCCCAACTCTGTCAAGAATTTCGAATGGCCCAATGAATCTCGGACTTAACTTGCCTCTCTTTCCAAATCTCGTAACACCCTTCATGGGTGCTATCTTCACGAATACGTGATCTTCTACGATAAATTCGAGATCCCTTCTCCTCTTGTCAGGATAACTCTTTTGGCGACTCTAGGCGGTCTTACATCATGTCTCGGATCTTGACCACCACGTCTACATTCTGCTAAACATTCTCTGGGCCAAGATTTGATCTCTCACCGACTTCATCCCAATGAATCGGCTATCTGCACTTCCTTCCATACACAGCTTCGTAGGGAGCCACACCTATAGATGATTGGAAATTGTTGTTTTAGGTGAACTCCACTAGAGGTATATTCGATTCCCAATTCCCATGGAAATCAATCACACATGCTCGCAAAAAATCTTCCAAAATCTAAATCACTCGCTCAGACTGGCCATCTGTCTGAGGGTGGAATGTCGTACTGAATAGCAACTTCGTCCCCATAGCTGCATGTAAACTCTTCCAAAAGCATGATGTGAATCTCGGGTCCTGGTCAGAGACAATAGAAACTGGGATCCTGTGCAATCGGACTATCTCCCGGATATAGAGCTCTGCATATTGAGTCATTGAGAAAGTCGTCTTTACCGGCAAGAAGTGTGCTGATTTAGTAAGTCGATCCACTATAACCAAATGGTATTAGATCCTCTGATTGACCTCAGAAATCCAACAACAAAATCCATGGTGATATTCTCCCATTTCCACTCGGGAATAGGGAGTGGCTTAAGTTTCCATGCTGGCCTCTGATGCTCTGCTTTCACTTGCTGACAAGTGAGACATTTAGATGAAAATCTGCGAATGTCCCGCTTCATCCCCGGACACTGCGTAGACTACACTGCACTTGGCTTTATCCTTCAGACTCCATTTCTGTAACTGTTCATCTGAAGGCTGACCTCTACGGATTTGGTCTAGCAAAGAAGACTGAACTGGAAGATTAGACAACTCAGGAGCTCTGCCCTTAGTGTAAACTTCTAGGCCAAACCTTTGAGTCCCTGACTGAAGAGATCTTTGTGCTGCCAGCTGTGCTAAGACTGCTACTTTCCTGCTCAAAGCATCTGCCGCAACATTAGCTTTCCCCGGATGGTAGATAATTTCACAATTGTAATCTTTTACCAACTCCAACCATCGTCTTTGTCTCATGTTCAGCTCTTTTTTCATGAAAAAGTACTTGAGACTCTTGTGATCGGTGAATATTTAGCATTTCTCACCGTACAAATAGTGTTTCCATATCTTCAACGCAAAGACAACGGCAGCTAACTCGAGATCATGAGTCGGGTAGTTTTTCTCATCCACTTTCAACTGTCTGGAGACATAAGCTATAACCCGACCATTCTGCATCAAAACTGCGCCTAAACCGAGCTTAGAAGCATCTCTGTATAACACAAAATTGCCTTGTCCTGATGGCATGGCTAAAATCGGCGCTTTGATAAGAGCTTGCTTCAAAGTATCAAAGCTCTTCTGACATTCTTCACTCCATACAAATTTAACATTCTTTTTAGTCAATGAAGTGAGTGGCACTGCAATCGAGGAAAACCCCTGAATAAATTTTCTGTAGTAGCTTGCCAAGCCTAGGAAACTACGGATCTCTGACACGTTCTTCGGCTCAACCCATTCTTTACTTCAACCACTTTAGTTGGATCCATCTTAACCCCACTTCTAGATATAATATGTCCTAAAAATGATACTTTCTCCAACCAGAATTCACACATATTGAATTTTGCAAACAACTTGTGAATCTGCAAGACTTGCAGAACTGTATCCAAATGCTGACTCTGGTCCTCATGGCTCTTTGAGTATATGATAATGTTATCAATGAATACTATAACGAACTGATCTAGGTAGGACTAAAATACTTGATTGATTAGGTCCATAAAAATCTCTTGAGCATTCGTCAGTCCAAATGGCATTACTAAGAACTCGTATGGCCCATATCTAGTTCTGAAGGTCGTCAATCGTGATGAGGGGAGATTGGTCGCTGGTTGAGCGTCTTGGTTAAACCTTGGGTGTGCGTTAGTTTGGGGCATGCATGAGGCTGAGTCCTTGAGATGGTTCGGTCCAGGATGGTTCTAGGGTGGTCTAGGAGGGGATGGTTTGGGGCTAGTCCAAGCTGGTTAGGTGTAGGGCCGTTGGTTCCGTCCAAAGTCACGACTAAGGTTAAAGCTTGTTTGTGCAACTAAATTCCAGAAACTTTCGGATTTGGTTTGGGGTTCATAAGGGTCTGAAATAATTGGTGTAGGGGCTGGTCAAGTAGGGTTAAGTCATGGTTGAGTTTGGAAAAATTTGGTTAAAATTCGGGTTGATTCGGGTTAAAACCGGGACCCCGGTCCAAGTTTTAAAACGAATCAATTAAGTTTTGATACGGGCTCGAGTTTACGTCTGTGAAATAATTTTTAAAATATGTTTGGAGGTGTTTTAAGAAGTTTTGTACGCTTCGGCTCGAATTTTTGGGTTTCTAGGGGCAAAATGGTCATTTTGCACCCGGGTCGAGTTTTTAGTCCTGGCAGCGCCCTGGGCACAATTTGACATGTTATATTTAAATTTTTATGTATCACGAACATGATTTTTATGAAATTATAAAAATATATTTCATGCTTATTTTAAGGAAAATTTCAGTATATGCATGATTTTATTAAGTAATGAATATGATGACACGTTTTGAAGGATGAGAGTCGGTTGTGATTAAGACAATTATATGAGATATTATGAGCTGAGGCCAAGGCTCAATGGACGGGGAATGTTGTCGCTGATGTCACCACCGCCGGTTACCGCGGTTATATTAGATGGATCCATCGAATAGAAATGATGCGATAGAGCTGATACGAAAGTCATAACTAATAAACTGAACTCAATTAAAAGAAAATGTATACGTATATGATGTTATGATGAGACATGTTTTGACACTGTTATGATTTAATACGACATGTTTACGTTATACTTTTAAGTTCCTGAAATGTATGTTCATTACAGTATTTTTTCACTGTTGCATGTTATGTATATGTATTTGATTAAACGTTACAGGTGTTGAATCTTTAGACTCACTATGTATGAATGATTCAGACAAGCATGTTGATGAGGAGGCTTAAGGTGCCGAAGTCTAAGTCAGTAGGGATGGATGTGCGCAGATGAACCCGAGGACCACATTTTCAGGCACATCATGTTTTATGATCATTTTTATAAGCTTTGTTTTGACATGTTGATGATTACCAATATTTTTACTTGTTTTATTTTTACCTACATCTAGGATGGACGAGTTGTTAGAGTAGGTGAACGTCGAGCCAAGTGTTGGCCGAGTTTTCACAATGAAACTCTATGTTTAAACAGTCTTTATTTAATAATATTTGAAATTATTGTTTTGGCACTTCTTTATCTGTATACTCATGCTAGTTGCATAGATAAAGTCCTTGAATATACAAATAGTAGAAAGAATATGAGATGCTCATATGATGAGTATCATGAAACTCATATTTGTAATATTGTATATTCTAAACAGTTCCTAGTCGATTAAGCCGCCGCTAAGTAGGATATAGACCGCTAGAGTTCGAGACTAGTATCTGCGATGTGAGTACCATGTTTCATTGGTAGGGGACATTGTGATGTCCGAGCATGCAGATAGGTGCTCTTGGTAGAGTGCACTGAACAACCCTCCATAAAGGACTTCCAAGTGGTTCTCACTTATCTAGTGGAAACAGTCCTAGTTTATGGTTGTACACCATTAGTCGTTATGACTCGTGACAACATTGAGACTCTATGTGCTAGCATTGGACTTTGACTTGTTTACCGACTCTCATGGGATCATCAGGTGGCAAGGTTGGGTGTTTTGTCGAAACATATAGGAGTCGATGCATTGTAGTCGGGGATTCACCGCTTACCTTCGGGTATGGATATCTTATGTGATTTCATGTGTATGTAGTTTAAAATATCTGATCAGAATATGATGGTAATTAAGAAAGGGGTTTCTTAGATTACACAATCGATGCAACTACGACGTGACACATAGTATCGATTAATTGACAACTCTCGATATACCAATGGTTGTCGAATCGGTCGGGATATATGAGTTGAAGGGACCGTACAGTACGCTAACCATAATTGAATGGTTCTTGCAGGCACTATCATTTGATACCTATGGAAACATGTAAGCGATGCTGCTAGGCGTTTAACATGATTGGTTGGGTACTATCAGACTTGAGTTCTGACGTTTTTGTTATCAAGGAGTTGATAATTAAGAATGAAGCAGCAATTGGGATATGCTCGTATAAGGACATGTTTAGTCCGAATCACATGGAGATGTGAACTCACGGCTAGTTGTATCAATGAACCATTGAGGGCCACACAAGTACAAGCTTTTTAGATCCCATTGAGAAGTAAAATAGTTCAATGTGTTGAACGGGTTATAAAGGAGTTTATAAGCGTAAGGAAAAATAGAAGTATGACTTCTATAAGGGGAATGTAACTTTTAATTTGAGGAAGTGTTCTTAAATTAAAAGTTGGCCAAACGAGTAATGTATTTGAAAATTGTGATTTTCATATACATTATTATGGACTAAATTAAATTAATTCAAGTCTTGAATTAATTAAACACTAGTGGACCTAGTAGAATCCAAATAATTAAATTAATTCAAATGATGGATTAATTAAACAACAATGGGCCTTGTAGAGCTTAATTAGAAATAATTATTAAACTAGTGGGCTTGAGTAAAATCAAGTAAATGTTAAATGGTCTTAAATGTGTTTGAGACATTTAAATAAAAGTCCATGTGCCTTGTAATTGTTACAAGCCCAATCAAAAAGTATGCAAGGGAGGTGAAGGGTTGGAGACAACTGTTTCATAAAATAATGCATGGCATGCTCATGCACTTTATCACTTTTTCAAGCACCAAGAAAAGTTTACCACCCCCTTTTTCTCTCCCCTCTTGGCCGAACTTTTCAAAAAAAATTCCCTTCGATTTTTGTCCTTCAATTGTTGAGGAAAGAAAGAAAACTTCTGAAATAAAATGCCTTAAATTTTCTAGTGCAAGTGTGAGGTGGTTCTAGCTAGTTGGTGGTGGGTCTAATTTTGAAGAAAGGAGAGCTTGAAGATTGTCTTGCCATCAAGAGCTAAGGTGTTTACACCTTAGTTGGAGCCAAAACATCAATCTTTGAGATTGATATGTAAAGATTTCTGAACACCCTATGTATTACATTTTTGGTGTTTTCGTATTTGCTACACATTATAGGATTAGGGTTCTCGGTTTTCTTGTTGAAAAACATTTTTTGAAACTTCCGTTGTGCATTAGGGCACCTTAATCGATCCCCTTTCAAGTGGTATCGGAGCTATGGAAACTATTTTGTGTAGCATATACATAATATTATATTGAGATCGATTTCTAACCGCATGAGATTATTTTTTGCAACAAAAAACAAGGCCGTGGTGGGGCAATTTTGGGCAGCAAGTTGCTGCCAATTTCGAGCAGCTCGGGCTGCCCATTTCGGGCAGCAAGGGCAGATCAAGGGGCTGTCCGAACAGCACCTTGTTTTCAATAAATAAAAAAAATTTTAAGTTGGCCGGATTCCGGCGACGGCAATGACGACTAGGGTTTCCAAAACTGTTTTGGAATATCAAAGTGTCATGGGCCTTGAAGTTGTTGGGTCATTGGATGGCTAACACAATTTGTGAATTTAAATGGGCCAAAATGTTTTTTGTTGAAAAATGATCTTTTGGGCCCTTAAGTTCAAATCCACAAAAATTGTACATATTTTCTCATAAAATAAATAATTGAAGTTGGAATTTAATTATTTATAGTAAATTGTGATTTACAAAAAATTCGGTTATAAATAAATTAATTAGAAAGTAGACAAAGGAGTTTGTATACTTTGTTAATTTAGTTTATAATCGTGGCGGTTAGTGATTGGATCAAGATATATAATATTTGATCAATTAATTATTATGATAATTAATTGATGGTGTATTGATCGAGCAAAACTTGCACAGTAAAATCCCCAATAAAAATATGATTTTGTATGCTCAAAATAAATCGCAAGTGCACGATGTCAAGTTATAATATAGTGTACGTGAGTACGAGTATCGTTCCACTGAAGACTGTGTTTCACAATTATTATTTTAGTTATTAAAACTTTAGCGACGAAATTTGATTGTTTGTTTTATGACTAATGAAATTCAAGAAAATTTAAATAAACAAGCTCAAAGATTAAATGATGAAATATGAATGCTAAATCAATGGATTAAATTTCAAATGATAAAAGAATTTGTTGGGAATTCTGGTTCACCTACCCCTTATTAATTAATTAATTCGTTCGATTGTGTTCTACGCTTCCGACAGGATTTCCTATTCAATTGAACACACTCTCTCGAGCTATGCCAAACTAATTCACTCAATGAAGTAATTAAATGTCTTTAATTATTTATCAAGAATGAATCGCATTTCGATTTATGAAACCCCCTAGTTTTCGACCCTAAGGACTATGACTATCGGCACGTATCCAATTTCATATGTCTATGCAAATTGTAGATCCGCAGATTATACTACTCGATCCTATCACTAGTTATTCTCTCGAACTCACTCGTGATATAAAATTGTCGTAAAAGTTAGCTACGCTCAAACGACACAATAAAAATCGTAGTACAATCAAGAATAAAGCACAACTCAAAATATGAATTAATCAACTAAAGTTTGGGGTATGATCCCCTTTAATCCCAACAAATATGAAAGTTAGCTACTAAAATTCATTGTAAAAATAAATGCAACAATGTTTAAAAATGAAAGAAACTAGGTTAGAAATACTAGACGAGACGAAATCTGCGAAGAACGGTGCCCGGAAAACTTCAAATCTTCACTCCAAGCGCAAAGTTCTCTCCAAAGCTCCTTGACGGCTGTCGAATTATGTCTGAATAATGCTCAAAAGTCGACCAAGATCTTTCCATAGCAGCCACCCTCCAAAATTAAGGTAAGAAATCGCGCACCATAATCTTCCCAAAATAGGTGGCGCTCGGGCGGTAGAAAAGTGCCGCTCGAGCGCCACACTTTCTGTATTCTCCCTAACTTGTGCGGCAGTCGCGCTCGGGCGGTAGAAATATACCGCTCGAGCGCCAACGCTTCTGTCTTCGGATGCACCTTCTCGCGCTCGGGCGGTATATTTCTATCGCCCGAGCGCCAAACTTTCTGGCTTCTTCTCCTTGCTAGTCGTATTTGGCACCCGGGCGGTAGAAATCTACCGCTCGAGCGCCGCTTATTCTGTCCAAAGTTCCTTGTCTTCGACACTTTGCTTCCTTCTTGGTTTTTCCGACCATTTTTCCTGCAAATTCGTCACATACAAGTGAGACATGATAAGACGCAAACGATTACTCTAAAATGAACAAAATTTAAATGAAATGCATGCATGCACAAGGCAAACACAAATAAAACTAATGCAATAAACACGTAAAAACACCACCTATCAACCCCCTCATACTAACCTTTTGCTTGCCCTCGAGCAAAATAGGTTAAAGCACGAGACTCTAAATAAACACAACAAAAATAAAAGACTCAAACAAGAACTAACCAACACAATTAAATATCAATGGTGAGTTGACAACTTTTATGATCATGCCTCAGTGAACTTCCGCACATACAAATCATAATCTAGTCAAATCACAAACGAGTACTCATTCTCATCTACACATAAATCTTGACGCTAATTTGAACGTGTGTGTGTGTCATGATGGGTCTAGTCATTCGTACGTCAAATAGATCAAGCATCAAATCATGCGAGTCACTCAATTAGCACTTCAATACAAGTCTCACTAGCATGCAACCCTGTGTCCATTCATCACTAACCATAAGTTGAACTTTATCAAATTCTTAAGTGCAGATAAGGGTGTCGAAAAGAAGGAAAATAAGCTCAAGTGGCTAAAAGTCGGGAGTACACCGATCATTTTCATTGTGCAGTCGTCAAGACTTTTCGTCTGACTTTCCTCGTCTCCTTACATCTCCAACTTTTAGCCTAGGAATAGAATTTCATTCCTTTTATTTCGGCTCCCCCTCACCTTACTTCTCCTTTTTTTTTTCTTTTTCTTTATTTTTTTTTTTGAATGCACAATTTTCACACATGTACTCCCTAAGCTAAGAATATATATCTTTGGATTACAGCTGGTTAGGAGTATGACATTTTAATTTAGTGCATTGGAAGGGGGGTGAACGTGAAGTTCAGGGCAAATCAAATTTTCTCATTTCAAGGTTCCAATCAGTGACTTATTTCCACGGGTTTACATGCTAAAACAACTCATAAATGATGTCTTTCAAGTTAACCACACAAGACCTTCAAATTTCACCATTTTCTCTACAAAATTCTAGTCCCCACACATATGTGCTCAAAAAGTTCAAATTTTGTACAAAAATTCATGTTTCAACAATCAAGAGTATCATTCATGAAGTGACCCAATCAATGCTTTTCAATTCTATCAATCCAACTTCTTCATTGGCGCATAAATTATGTCTTCTCACCATAAACGACACTAGACAAAATAAATGCAACGAATAACTAAACAAACATAACAATCTACCCCCCTCATACTAGAGTTGTGCAATGCCCTCATTGCACAAAACGAAACAGACACTAAAAATGCAAACACAAATGCAGACTCAAAACATGAAAGCTAATAAACATGGTAGACTAAAACAAAGATAAGAAAGAAAACAGGAAACAGCTAAAAGGAAAAAATAAATGTGCAAGAGAGGGGAAACAGTAAACTCCCCTGATCAAGTGTCATCCTCATCGTGCTCCGGCGGTGGCACTCCTGCGGCCTCCCCATGTTGAGAATAATCGTACTGGAACTGGAATGGGGGAGGCGGTATCGGAGTCGGTGGAATGGTCGACGGGTCAACGCCCCCGTGCACAAGCAAAGAGCGCATCATAGAGTCAATGTGAGATAGGTGGTCCGTGACATACGAGTTAAACTGAATCTGATGTGCCTGGAAGGCGAGATTTTCATCCATTTTGTCATTTTGCGTTCGCCTGCGGGGTTGTGGTGGTAGGCGTTGTGGTACGGCAGTGTTTGATCCACCCGTATCCTCCCCCCGAGAGGGAAAGTCCGCCCGTCTTTTTGCCCTCTTCCGCTGTTCGTCCTCCCGGCAAATTGGCTTCATCGGTTGAAGCCACTCTTCGTCGTCCCTGAAATGCACCCCGGCCCGTGCACACAGTTCGGAAATGATGCTCGGGAAGAAGAGACCTATGTGGCTGTTGTGGATGCTCAGTATGATTTGCGAGTTGATAAGTTTGCCCACATCGATGGCGTAACCTCGGTGCAACGCAAAAAGTAACAATGCACGCTCCTTTTGCACCTCGCTTGTGTGCGAGACTGGCATCATCCGTCGGGCCACAAACAGATACCACAAGGCGATATCAGCTTTTAAGTACCTTTCATCAAAACAGCTCGGCGATCCACCCAATGGTTTCCACGTCGCACCCGGGTGGCACAGAGTCTCGATAATAGGATTGTAGTCGGGATTAATCAACAATGCCTGGAAATTTGAGTCATCTACCTCGGCCGTTTCCAATATGGCGTTAATCGTGGCCGAATCGAACGGCACAAGCTTGCCTCTAACAAAGGCCCGACCGTCAGTTCGTTCAACGGCATTGGTGTAGAATTCCCTAACCACCGACACCACAGCGCCTTAGGTTGTTCGCCAAATTTTTCCCATCCCCTTCTTGCCAAGTCCACAAGAGGTGGCATATATCGATCCTCCATAGTACGCAGAAATCCCCTCTCAGTTATGGGGTTTCGGTGAATTTTAGCATGGTCATATCTCGCACGAGCCTCCGCACTCACGAAACGTGTTCTATCAAATGAGGATGAAGAGGAGGAGCTAGGATTACCTCGTTGCTTCTTGGGAGCCATGGAGTTGAAGAAGTTGGAACTTTGAATTGGAGATGGTGTGCTTGCTTCCGAAGGGAGATTGTGCCTTGCCGCCGAAAGCTTGAGTGAAGGTGGTGGTACCTGCACAAGAAAATCGAAAAGGAGGAGGGATGAGAGGAGTTAGGGATTTGGGGAGTGAATTTGGGGGAAGAAATTTCGTGCAGAATGAGAGAAGGGAAAAGGGAATCGGGTGTTAAAAGCTCTCGCGCTCGAGCGGTAGAAAATTACCGCTCGAGCGCGAACCTCTCTGGAATTTGATTTCAGAGGTAAGCTCTCGCGCTCGGGCGGTAGTAAGCACCGACCTTTCTGGAAAAAAATTTCACGAGGTATACGTTCGCGCTCGGGCGGTAAAAAATTACCGCTCGAGCGCGAACCCCTCTGTTTTTTTTCAAATATAATTTAATTTTTTTTTTTTTGTATATAAATAAAACAACAGTAAAACAAAAGATGCTGACGTGAAAGAAAAAGAAAACTAAATTAAATGCAAGAGAAGGGAAAGGAAAGTAATTTCTCAATTTATCGTCGAGAGCTAGACGTCGGTCTGTCTAGTTCGGCATGTCTTGGAACCGGGTGATTCCAATTTGTGGCTCAATTGTGCCACCCATGTAGTGCTTCAGGCGTTGGGCATTGACCGTAAATGTCCCATCCTTCCCGTCTTTCAATTCTACAGCTCCCGATGGATATACTTTCGAAATCACAAATGGACCAGACCATCGTGATTTCAACTTTCCGGGAAAAAGTCGCAGCCGGGAGTTGTAGAGTAGAACACTTTCACCCTCCTTGAATTCTCTCTCGATGATCCTTTTGTCATGAGCCTTTTTGGTTTTCTCCTTGTAAGACAGTGCAAAATCGTAAGCCAAATTGCGGAACTCCTCCAACTGGTCCAATTGAAGCAAACGTTGTTCACCTGCATCAGTAAAATTAAAGTTCAGCGCTTTTGTTGCCCAATATGCCCGATGCTCCAACTCGACAGGTAAATGACATGCTTTACCAAATAACAACCTATACGGTGTAGTTCCTATAGGTGTTTTAAAAGCAGTCCTATATGCCCATAGAGCATCATCTAACCTCACCGACCAGTCTTTCCTACTGACGCCTACCACTTTCTCCAGAATTCTCTTTATCTCTCGGTTTGACACTTCCACTTGACCACTCGTCTGGGGGTGATAAGGGGTAGAGATCTTATGTGTGACACCATATTTGCTTAAAAGTTTTTCAAAGAGTTTGTTGCAAAAATGAGTGCCACCATCACTAATGATTGCTCGTGATGTTCCAAAACGGTTAAAAATGTTTTTCTTTAGAAATTTTAGAACCACTTGAGCATCATTAGTGGCGTATGCTTCCGCCTCCACCCACTTAGACACATAATCAACCGCCACCAAGATGTATTTTTTCGTGAAAGAACTAGGAAATGGTCCCATAAAGTCGATTCCCCACACATCAAAAACCTCACATTCAATGATATTTTTTAACGGCATTTCATGACGGTTAGAGATGTTACCTGACCGCTGGCATTTATCACAGTGTAGCACATAAGAACGAGCATCTTTGAAAAGAGTTGGCCAATAAAAGCCACATTCAAGTACCTTGGATGCCGTCCTTGTTGGTCCGAAGTGACCACCTACCTCACGGTCAAGGCAATGGTTGAGAATTTGATCAAACTCTTCTTCCGCAACACACCGTCTTATCATGGCATCTGCACAAATTTTGGACAAGAACGGTTACTCCCAAAAATAGTATTTCACGTCAGAAAAGAATTTCTTTCGTTGGTGAAAAGATAGGTTTGGTGGAGGTGTGCCTGTGACAAGATAGTTAGCGAAATTTGCATACCATGGACAATTTCTCACCTCAAATAGTTGCTCATCCGGAAACCAATCATTGATAGCATGCTCAACAGAATCATTACAAATACATTCTAATCTAGACAAATGATCTGCTACCACATTCTCAACACCCTTCTTCTCCTTGATCTCTAAATCAAACTCTTGCAACAATAATATCCACCGAAGTAAGCGTGGCTTTGCATCTTTTTTAGCAAGTAAATATTTGAGGGCCGAATGATCATTGAAAACAATTATTTTGGACAAAACAAGGTATGAATGAAATTTGTCAAGTGCAAACACTACGGCTAGTAATTCCTTCTCAGTGGTTGCATAATTTAATTGAGCCTCATCTAAGGTCTTACTTGCATAGTAGATTGTATGAAATACCTTGTTTTGTCGCTGGCCAAGCACGGCCCCCACTGCAGTGTCGCTGGCGTCGCACATTATCTCGAAAGGTAGATCCCAATCCGGTGCCACCAAGACAGGAGCCGTCACCAAGCGCTCCTTCAGATTCTCATATGCCTGTAAACAGTCAGAAGTGAAATCAAATGGCACATCTTTCATAAGTAAAGAAGAGAGAGGTTTTGCAATTTTTGAAAAATCTTTTATGAAACGCCGATAAAAACCGGCGTGGCCTAGAAAACTTCTAACTCCCTTTATGGACGCCGGAGGTGGTAACTTCTTGATGACTTCCACTTTCGCCTTGTCCACCTCTATCCCGTGCTCCGAAATCTTGTGCCCTAGGACAATGCCCTCTTGTACCATGAAATGGCACTTTTCCCAATTGAGCACCAAGTTGGTTTCCTCGCATCTCATCAACACCACCTGCAAGTTCTGCAAACATTCATCAAAAGACGGTCCGAAAATAGAGAAGTCATCCATAAATATTTGAAGAAAAGTTTCTATCATATCATGGAATATAGCGGTCATGCAACGTTGAAAGGTGGCGGGTGCATTACACAAACCAAAGGGCATTCTTCTAAAAGCAAAAGTGCCATAAGGACAAGTGAAAGTGGTTTTCTCTTGGTCCTCGGGCGCAATCATGATTTGGTTATACCCAGAATACCCATCTAGAAAACAATAAAACTCATGACCCGCTAACCTCTCAAGCATTTGATCAATAAAAGGGAGGGGAAAGTGGTCTTTTCGGGTGGCATCATTCAATTTCCTATAGTCAATGCATACACGCCATCCCGTGACAGTTCTGGTGGGTATTAGTTCATTCTTATCATTTGTAATCACAGTAATACCACCCTTCTTTGGCACACATTGAACAGGACTTACCCATGCACTATCAGATATAGGATAGATAATACCTGCATCGAGAAGCTTAATCGTCTCAGCTTTTACTACCTCTTGCATCTTAGGATTCAATCTTCGCTGAGGTTGCACAAGAGGTGAGTACTTGTCTTCCATCAATATCTTGTGCATGCAGACTGAGGGATTGATCCCTTTGATATCCGCCACCTTCCATGCAAATGCGCCCTTGTGCGCTTTTAGAACCTCCACTAGTTTGGCTTCCATCACATCTGTCAAAGCGGCAGAAATAATGACAGGTAATGTGGTATTCTCACCTAAGTAAACGTACTTGAGGTGTGGAGGCAACGGCTTTAGCTCAAGTGTGGGTGGCTCCTCGATGCTTGACCTTTGAGGGGTCAAATCTCTTCGTTCTCCTAGATCCTCCAGTCGCATCCTCATCGGCTTTCTCCATGGAAGGTTGGCATTCAAGTGTGCCACGATTTCAGCTTTCTCTTCATCCAATTCCTCTTCTCCCAATTCAGTGGTGATAGTGGCCTCCACCGGGTCCCTAAATGTATCCTGCACATAATGAGACACAAGAGAGTCCAAAGCATCAATTCTAAAACAACTATCAGAATGCAGTGTGTGCTTAAGTGCATGAAAAACATCGAAAGTAATCTCATCCTCGCCCACTCTCAGTTTCAACTTCCCATCTTGCACATCAATCAGTGCCTTGCCAGTTGCAAGGAACGGTCTACCCAAAATCAGAGGCATCTCCGCATCCTCCTCCATATCAAGCACCACGAAATCGGCAGGAAAAATGAATTTGTCCACTTTTACTAGCACATCCTCAATCACTCCGCGGGGGTACTTGACAGACCTGTCAGCCGAGTTTCCTGAAAACAGATAGAGGCATAAGATTAATACTTGCACCAAGGTCACACAATGCTTTACGAAAAACTACATCACCAATCATGCAAGGGATAGAAAAACTCCCTGGGTCTTTTAGTTTCGGTGGGATTTTGTTTTGCACCAAAGCAGAGCAACTTTCGGTCAAATTTACCGTCATGTAATCCTCCAATTTTCTCTTGTTGGCTAAGATGTCCTTCAAAAATTTAGCATAACTAGGCATTTGCATCAAAGCATCGGCAAAAGGAATATTAATATGCAATTTTTTAAACACTTCTAAAAACTTACCGAATTGTGCATCTAGTTTTGCCTTTTTTAATGCTGCAGGAAAAGGTGGAGGGATAACAATCTTAGGTTGTGCAGTGAGTGCTGGTGTAGAGTTAGATGACTTACCTTGAGACGTCGCAGTATGTTCATCCGGTACTTGGCTTTTCTCTTTTTCTCTAGGCTCCAAAACTTTTCCGCTCTTCAACACAATGGCCTTCACTTGCTCTTTTGGATTAGTCTCGGTATTACTTGGCAAGGTGCCCGGCTCTCTACTTGCTATCATTTTGGCCAACTGTCCAATTTGATTCTCGAGCCCCTTTATTGATGATCTTGGTTTTGGAGTCGAGTTTCAGTGGATGAGATAAACTTAGACATCATTTGTTCCAAGTTGGACTTTTCTTCTCTAGGAGGATCGGATCTGTACATCGGTTGTTTCCCATATTGTTGTCCTCCTTACGGCCTATTATGGCTGTTTTGACCGTCCCATGAGAAGTTGGGATGTTGCCTCCACCCAGGATTATATGTGTTCGAGTAAGGGTCATTCTTTGGGCGGTTTTGGACTCCCACTTGATTCACCGGTGCCTCATCTTGCACATAGAAGGGATTTCCATCTTGACAGTCTTTCACATAGTGTTCCCCTCCACACTTCTCACAGAATATCTCTTGAAGACGCATAGCCGTGCCACTCACGTTCAAGCCGTCTATTTTCCTGTTTAAAGCGTCAAGTTGTGCAGTAATAACAGAAAAATCAGTTACCTGGTGAACTCCGGCACTTCTCCGCTGGTTGTTCCTGTCAGATTGAGGATGATAGCTGCTAGCAGCCATTTCCTCCAACAACTCATATCCTTCTTCCGCAGTCTTCCTCAAAAGGTTCCCACACGCAGCAACATCTATCATAGTACGGTTAGGAGTAAGCAAACCGTAATAAAAGGTTTGAACGACTAACCCAAATGGCAACTCGTGATGTGGGCATCTTCGTAATAGATCTTTGAAACGCTCCCACGCCTCATATAGTGACTCTTGATCGAACTGAGCAAATGTTGTGATGTTTGCCCGCAGCTTCATGGTCTTCGACGGAGGAAAGTATTTGATGAGAAACGCCTTTGCCATGTCCTCCCATGTAGCTATCGAACCTACAGGTAAACAATTCAACCAAGCTTTAGCTTTATCACGCAAAGAGAAAGGAAATAAACGCAGTCTAACAGCATCATCAGAAACTCCATTAAATTTAAAAGTATCGCAAATCTCAAGAAAATCCGCGATGTGTGTGTTTGGATCGTCCACAGCAGTTCCTCCAAATTGGACGGTGTTCTGAATCATCTGGATAATGGCTGGTTTGATTTCGAAGTGATTTGCCCGCACGATAGGTTTCACAATGCTAGGGCGTGCACCCTCCAAAGAAGGTTGGGCATACTCCAGCATTGGTATGCGGCGTGGCATCTCGATATGTCTCTCCTCACGCTGTTCCTCCTCGCGTTCTGGCTCGTGTCTCTCCATAAGTTCTTTAAGCCTCTGCTGTTGTCTCCTTCTGCGGAAGGTTCTTTCAATTTCAGGATCGAATTCAAGCTCCACGTCAAGTGACTTTGGCATGCACTGGAAGGGATATCTGTAAGAAAATGTGAAGTGTTATCTCAAGAGAAATGAAATAATGCTAAAGGAAATAACTAAAAATAAAATTGTAGATTAACAATCCCCGGCAACGGCGCCAAAAACTTGATCGAGCAAAACTTGCACAGTAAAATCCCCAATAAAAATATGATTTTTTATGCTCAAAATAAATCGCAAGTGCACGATGTCAAGTTATAATATAGTGTACGTGAGTACGAGTATCGTTCCACTGAAGACTGTGTTTCACAATTATTATTTTAGTTATTAAAACTTTAGCGACGGAATTTGATTGTTTGTTTTATGACTAATGAAATTCAAGAAAATTTAAATAAACAAGCTCAAAGATTAAATGATGAAATATGAATGCTAAATCAATGGATTAAATTTCAAATGATAAAAGAATTTGTTGGGAATTCTGGTTCACCTACCCCTTATTAATTAATTAATTCGTTCGATTGTGTTTTACGCTTCCGACAGGATTTCCTATTCAATTGAACACACTCTCTCGAGCTATGCCAAACTAATTCACTCAATGAAGTAATTAAATGTCTTTAATTATTTATCAAGAATGAATCGCATTTCGATTTATGAAACCCCCTAGTTTTCGACCCTAAGGACTATGACTATCGGCACGTATCCAATTTCATATGTCTATGCAAATTGTAGATCCCCAGATTATACTACTCGATCCTATCACTAGTTATTCTCTCGAACTCACTCGTGAAATAAAATTGTCGTAAAAGTTAGCTACGCTCAAACGACACAATAAAAATCGTAGTACAATCAAGAATAAAGCACAACTCAAAATATGAATTAATCAACTAAAAGTTTGGGGTAGGATCCCCTTTAATCCCAACAAATATGAAAGTTAGCTACTAAAATTCATTGTAAAAATAAATGCAACAATGTTTAAAATGAAAGAAACTAGGTTAGAATTACTAGACGAGACGAAATCTGCGAAGAACGGTGCCCGGAAAACTTCAAATCTTCACTCCAAGCGCAAAGTTCTCTCCAAAGCTCCTTGACGGCTGTCGAATTATGTCTGAATAATGCTCAAAAGTCGACCAAGATCTTTCCATAGCAGCCACCCTCCAAAATTAAGGTAAGAAATCGCGCACCATAATCTTCCCAAAATAGGCGGCGCTCGGGCGGTAGAAAAGTGCCGCTCGAGCGCCACACTTTCTGTATTCTCCCTAACTTGTGCGGCAGTCGCGCTCGGGCGATAAAAATATACCGCTCGAGCGCTAACGCTTCTGTAAGGCTCGAGAATTATCCGTTGTCATTGGTGTTGACTTCAAGAGGGGAATGCATGATAGGAAAAATGAGAGTTGAGCAAGCATGGCCGAAGCCACACCGCCCCTGCGGTGCTAGGACTACCGCACCCGCGGTGTAGGTGACAGAAAGTTGAGGGAAATGTGCGAAGCAACACCGCACCCGCGGTGCTTGCAAGACCGCACCCGCGGTGGTGAGACCGCACCCGCGGTTATGCAAGCGCCGCACCCGCGGTGATCGACATTTAGGAAAATGCATTGCTGCCGAGAGCACAGCGCACCCGCGCTCTTGAGTTGCCGCACCCGCGGTGCTGCATGCGCGAATGCCACCTTTCATTTTTATGTTGACACATGGCTTGGGGTATATAAGCTTGCATTGGCACCTCATCTCTTCTCCATTTTCAGCAGCCGAGAAGCAAGAGCAAGGGGAGAGAGTTCACTCCTTTATAGTCTTTGCACTTGAGATTTTGAGTGGTTTTGTGTTCCGATTTTAATTTCGAGGCCGGATTCATGATCCTTGCGACGAGGGCTAGCTAAGGATATTTGAAGTGACAGGTTTGACATTTGATTCGAGATCTCGACAGACAGTGCGACAAGAAAGGTATAATTCATGTGGTCTTGGGATTGCACAACTCGATTCAGATTTGATACGAGTTTCCCTAAATCACATACTAGATTGTTATTACATTTTATTATGTAATGTCTTATTTATTGAGGTATATTCGAGTCCTGAGATAGGAGATATTGGCAGATTTGCCAAAACTAGACGTTTCGGTGTATCGACGCATAGGAGCAGATTTGCTATATGTGTAGACCCTCGATACAGAGTTGACCGAAGTCTAGGAATAAGACGTACCGTTGCCCCGAGTGGTTGGGTAGGTGACAGACCGTCTTATTCACACCGGGATCCCTAGATTAGAAATGAGTCGAGTCAAGATTTAAATGTTGAATACAGATTTGTATTCTTCTACATGTTTAGATTTTCATTCATGTTACTTGATATATGCTATGCTTTTGTACATGATTATTACATTGCATGCATCTATGTTTTATACTGGGATATGTTCTCACCGGAGTTATCCGGCTGTTGTCGTGTCTGTATGTGTGCATGGCAACAGGTGGGGCAGGATCTGGGTCACGAGCTAAATGAGAGGTTGATGATAGCGTGGAGATCTCGGGCATGAAAGATTTCTAGTGTTTTCTATTTAGATTTGTATCACCTATGTTTGTAGTTGGTATGTAAACACTAGTGTATGGTTGTACTCGACAGACATGTATGTACATTATGTTGGTTATTTCTTATAAAGACAATGTTATGCTTTGACTTACATTTGAGTTAATGTTAAAAGCAAATTTTTGACCCACATTTTCGAACAAAGATCCAATTAAATCCCAAAAGAATTGAGTTAGAGCCCGGGTCCCCACAACAGGTGGTATCAGAGAAGTAGGTTCTGTAGACTGAGATAGAATAGAATGAGCGGGGTAGATCGAGTCATCTTACTTGCTTTTGAGATGCTAGCATGATTATTGATTTCCCTATTATATGTTGTGTTGTATTATCTGAATTGATTTACAGCATTTCAAGCCTGAATCAGAACCGATTCTCGATCAGAGTCTATGATCAGAGGAGGGCTGAGACAGATGATATTGATTGTGTACTAATCAGTTTGATAATCACATCTATGCCGCCTAGACGTATACCACAGCCAGAGCAGGGTAGCACATCAGGTGCACAGATGGATGTCACCGCTACACCGATGGAGACCTTATTGAAGAGATTTCAGTCTTTCCATCCGCCTACCTTGAAGGGCACAGAGAATGCAGTAGAGTGCGAGAGCTGGCTCGATGATATCGAGATGTTGTTTGAGTCTTTGGCATATACTGATGAGCGACATGTGAAACTGATAGGGCATCAGATGCAAGAGGTTGCCAAGAGCTGGTGGTTGACTACGAAGAGAGCCTTGGAGCACCGAGGCATTGACATCACGTGGAAAGTCTTTAAAGATGAGTTCTATCAGCGCTTCTTCCCCGTTTCCTACCGAAAAGATAAAGGAGCTGAATTTGCGAATTTGAAGCAGGGACAGTGGAACATCGAGGAGTATGTGGCTAAATTTTCTGCATTGTTACGATTTGCACCGCATGTGGCCGGGAACGACGAGGCAGTGGCCGATCAGTTCATCAACGGGCTGAACCCCGATGTCTTTACCTTGGTGAACACGGGCCGGCCTAGTACTTTTTCAGAGGCATTGAACCGAGCAAAGGGAGCAGAGGCTGGCTTGATCAGGCAGCGAGGGGCTTCCTACGGTGTTCAGGGGCAGAGACCGCCACAGCCTACTACCGTACAGTTTCCACCACCTCCTCCTCGTTTCGATAGTGGATCTAGTGGTAGTGGCAAGAAGGAATTTTTGAAAGCTAAGGGTAAACAGTTTAAGAAGTCCGGAAGTAGTTCATCGAGTTCGAGTGGATCTCGACAGAGAGGTCAGGGGTCAGATTATATTGGCGCATACTGTGGTTCGTGCGGAGGGCGACATGCCACGGAGCAGTGTCAAGGAGTTCTGGGACGCTGCAACATCTGTAGGCAACAGGGACACTTCGCCAGAGTTTGTCCCCAGAGAGGTGCACAACGATTCCAGAGCACAGGATCATCAGCACCAGCGCCACAGATGGAGAGACAGGCATCTTCTGTACACTCCTTCCAGCCACCCTCCACACAGACCCAGCAGAGACCAGGAGGTAGTCAGACGGTGAGTCAGCCTCTCAGGCAGCAGGCACGTGTTTTTGCCCTGACAGAGGAGCAAGCGCAGGAGGCGCCAGATGAAGTCATTGCAGGTAACTGTTTTCTTTGCGGTTATCCTGCATATGTGTTGATTGACACAGGTGCATCTCATACATTCATATCTGAACATTTTGCATTGAGACATGCATTGCCTGTTGAGTCGATGTCTACGGTAGTGTCCATAGCTTCTCCGTTGGGGAGTGGTTTGATATCTGTGACTACTGTTAGACACTGTATGCTTTTGTTTGAGGGGCATGAGATTGATCTTGATTGTGTAGTACTTGGTTTACCTGATTTTGATTGTATAGTTGGTATAGACATGTTGACCAAGTACAGGGCCACTGTAGACTATTTCCACAAGATTGTCAGATTCAGACCCGACATGACAGATGAGTGGAAATTCTACGGCAAGGGTTCCAGATCTCGTATTCCCTTAGTATTTGCTCTGACTATGAGTAGATTGCTTCAGAGAGGAGTAGAGGGCTTTCTCGTATATTCAGTAGATCTACTGAAGTCGAGCCCAGCATTGGCAGATCTGCCAGTGGTTTGCGAGTTTGCAGATGTCTTTCCTGACGAGATTCCAGGGTTGCCTCCAGTTCGAGAGGTTGATTTTAGCATAGATCTTGTGCCAGGCAGTATTCCTATCTCGAGAGCTCCGTATAGGATGGCACCGATAGAGCTGAAAGAGTTGAAAGCACAGTTGGAAGATCTTCTGTCCAAGGGATATATCAGACCCAGTGTATCTCCTTGGGGTGCTCCGGTGCTATTCGTTCGAAAGAAAGATGGTTCGATGCGACTGTGTATTGATTATAGGCAGTTGAACAAGGCAACAGTGAAGAACAGGTATCCTTTGCCGCGCATCGATGATTTGTTTGATCAGTTCCAGGGATCTTCTGTATACTCGAAGATTGATTTGAGATCAGGGTATCATCAGCTCCTAGTTAGAGACGTTGATATTCCGAAAACTGCATTCCGAACCAGGTATGGGCATTACGAGTTTATTGTTATGCCTTTCGGTTTGACGAATGCACCAGCGGTGTTTATGAGTTTGATGAACCGTATTTTTCAGAGATATTTAGATGATTTTGTCATTGTATTCATTGATGATATCTTGGTATATTCGAAGAGTCTGACTGAACATGCAGATCATCTGAGAATTGTACTGAAGACTTTGAGAAAAGAGCAGTTGTATGCCAAACTGTCCAAGTGTGAATTCTGGTTGCGACAGGTTGTCTTCTTGGGGCATATTATATCTGGAGAGGGTATTGCGGTAGATCCGAGCAAAGTGGAGGCTGTGGTCAGTTGGCCGAGACCGACTTCAGTGCCTGAGATACGCAGTTTCATGGGTCTAGCCGGGTATTATCGTCGTTTTATCCGAGATTTCTCCAGCATAGCGAAGCCTATCACTCAGTTGACCCAGAAGAATATGCCATTTGTGTGGTCTGAAGATTGTGAAGCTAGTTTTGTAGAGCTGAAGAAGAGGCTGACCAGTGCGCCTGTCTTGACGATTCCTTCAGGTACAGGTGAGTTCGTTGTATACTGTGACGCATCTCACAGAGGGCTAGGATGTGTTCTTATGCAGCGAGGGCACGTGATAGCATACGCCTCTAGACAGCTGAAGCCGCACGAGACTCGTTACCCGATTCATGATCTTGAATTGGTGACGATTGTTTTTGCACTCAAGATCTGGCGTCATTATCTGTATGGCGAGAAATTTGAGATCTATTCCGATCATAAGAGCCTGAAGTACCTCTTTTCTCAGTCAGAGTTGAACATGAGGCAGCGACGATGGCTTGATCTGCTGAAAGATTTTGATTGCGAGATCAAGTACTATCCAGGGAAGTCGAATGCAGCGGCAGACGCCTTGAGTCGAAAGGTATGTGCTCTTTCCTTGTCGACTGTAGGTGTATCGAATTTAGTAAAGGAATTTTGTTTGTCTGGATTGACATTTGATACAGATAGTAGACCGTTGCGACTTGCTGTGATTCAGATTGAGCCAGACTTGATTACGAGGATCAAAGAAGTGCAGAAAACTGATCCGAGCATTCAGAGATCGATTGATATGGTCAGAGCTGGTCATATATCAGAATATCAGGTTAGAGATTCTATTCTGTATGTGAATAACCGCTTAGTAGTGCCAGAGATTTCAGATTTGAGACGACAGATCATGTCAGAGGCACACTGTAGTCGGTTCAGCATTCATCCTGGAGGCAGGAAGATGTACAATGATTTGAAGACACAATTCTGGTGGAAACAGATGAAGACAGACATTGCAGAATTTGTGTCTAGATGCCTGAATTGCCAGCAGGTGAAGGCAGAAAGAAAGAAGCCCGGAGATTTACTTCAGAGTTTGTCTGTTCCTGAATGGAAATGGGACCACATTTCCATGGACTTCGTGACGAAGTTACCTCGATCTTCGCGGGGCTGTGACGCGATTTGGGTTGTGATAGACAGACTGACCAAATCAGCGTGCTTTATTCCGTACAGAATGACCTATCGACACGATCAGATGGCAGAGTTGTATGTCAGAGAGGTCGTCAGATTGCACGGTGTGCCGAAGTCGATCGTATCAGATCGTGATCCACGATTCACTTCTCATTTCTGGCACAGTCTGCAGCAGGCTCTTGGTACGACTTTGCACCTGAGCACTGCTTATCATCCTCAGACAGACGGACAGTCAGAGCGGACTATCCAGACTTTAGAGGATATGCTGAGAGCTGTAGTACTAGATTTTGGTACTAGCTGGCAAGATTCATTGCCGTTGTGTGAGTTTTCATACAACAACAGCTATCAGACGAGCATAGAGATGGCACCGTTCGAAGCTTTATACGGAAAGAAGTGCAGATCTCCGTTGTACTGGGATGATATTTCTGAGGTACCAGAGTTGGGACCTGAGATGATTCGTGAGATGACCGAGAAAGTGAAGATCATTCAGAAGCGAATGAAGACGGCACAGGATAGGCAAGCGAAATACGCCAATGTCAGACGCAGACCGTTGGTATTTGAACAGGGAGACAGAGTATTTTTGAAGATTTCACCTTTCAGAGGCGTTGTCAGATTTGGCAAGCGTGGAAACTTGTCTCCTAGATACGTCGGTCCGTATGAGATCCTTGAGAAGATTGGCGATCGAGCTTACAGACTTGCTCTTCCTCCTTCACTATCCGGTATACATGATGTTTTTCATTATCGATGTTGCGCAAATACATGCCGGATGATTCTCATGTCATTCAACCTGACGAAGCCGAGCTAGATCAGACTCTGAGCTATGTTGAAAGACCGATACAGATTCTTGATCGGAAAGAGAAACAACTTAGAACCAAGACCATTCCGCTTGTGAAGGTTCAGTGGAGTCGTCATGGCATCGAGGAAGCAACTTGGGAGACAGAGTCTGAGATGAGACAGAGGCATTCCGAGCTATTCTTATGACGTGAGTCTTTCTTCCCGTTTTGATTTTACAATTTAGTATATACTTGCATGATTACTTGCTTATGAGTTCGAGGACGAACTCTTGTCTAAGAGGGGGAGAAATGTAAGGCTCGAGAATTATCCGTTGTCATTGGTGTTGACTTGAAGAGGGGAATGCATGATAGGAAAAATGAGAGTTGAGCAAGCATGGCCGAAGCCACACCGCCCCTGCGGTGCTAGGACTACCGCACCCGCGGTGTAGGTGACAGAAAGTTGAGGGAAATGTGCGAAGCAACACCGAACCCGCGGTGGTGAGACCGCACCGGCGGTGATGCAAGCGCCGCACCCGCGGTGATCGACATTTAGGAAAATGCATTGCTGCCGAGAGCACAGCGCACCCGCGCTCTTGAGTTGCCGCACCCGCGGTGCTGCATGCGCGAATGCCACCTTTCATTTTTATGTTGACACATGGCTTGGGGTATATAAGCTTGCATTGGCACCTCATCTCTTCTCCATTTTCAGCAGCCGAGAAGCAAGAGCAAGGGGAGAGAGTTCACTTCTTTATAGTCTTTGCACTTGAGATTTTGAGTGGTTTTTTGTTCCGATTTTAATTTCGAGGCCGGATTCATGATCCTTGCGACGAGGGCTAGCTAAGGATATTTGAAGTGACAGGTTTGACATTTGATTCGAGATCTCGACAGACAGTGCGACAAGAAAGGTATCATTCATGTGGTCTTGGGATTGCACAACTCGATTCAGATTTGATACGAGTTTCCCTAAATCACATACTAGATTGTTATTACATTTGATTATGTAATGTCTTATTTATTGAGGTATATTCGAGTCCTGAGATAGGAGATATTGGCAGATTTGCCAAAACTAGACGTTTCGGTGTATCGACGCATAGGAGCAGATTTGCTATATGTGTAGACCCTCGATACAGAGTTGACCGAAGTCTAGGAATAAGACGTACCGTTGCCCCGAGTGGTTGGGTAGGTGACAGACCGTCTTATTCACACCGGGATCCCTAGATTAGAAATGAGTCGAGTCAAGATTTAAATGTTGAATACAGATTTGTATTCTTCTACATGTTTAGATTTTCATTCATGTTACTTGATATATGCTATGCTTTTGTACATGATTATTACATTGCATGCATCCATGTTTTATACTGGGATATGTTCTCACCGGAGTTATCCGGCTGTTGTCGTGTCTGTATGTGTGCATGGCAACAGGTGGGGCAGGATCTGGGTCACGAGCTAAATGAGAGGTTGATGATAGCGTGGAGATCTCGGGCATGAAAGATTTCTAGTGTTTTCAATTTAGATTTTTATCACCTATGTTTGTAGTTGGTATGTAAACACTAGTGTATGGTTGTACTCGACAGACATGTATGTACATTATGTTGGTTATTTCTTATAAAGACAATGTTATGCTTTGACTTACATTTGAGTTAATGTTAAAAGCAAATTTTTAACCCACATTTTCGAACAAAGATCCAATTAAATCCCAAAAGAATTGAGTTAGAGCCCGGGTCCCCACAACTGTCTTCGGATGCACCTTCTCGCGCTTGGGCGGTATATTTCTACCGCCCGAGCGCCAACCTTTCTGGCTTCTTCTCCTTGCTAGTCGTATTTGGCGCCCGGGCGGTAGAAATCTACCGCTCGGCGCCGCTTATTCTGTCCAAAGTTCCTTGTCTTCGACACTTTGCTTCCTTCTTGGTTTTTCCGACCATTTTTCCTGGAAATTCGTCACATACAAGTGAGACATGATAAAACGCAAACGATTACTCTAAAATGAACAAAATTTAAATGAAATGCATGCATGCACAAGGCAAACACAAATAAAACTAATGCAATAAACACGAGATAATTATGAAGATCAATATTGGAAGATGTATCTCCACCCCATGAGATGTATCTCTATTTGCCATGGATATTTATTTGTAAATATTAGTATAGTGGAAGATCAATATTGGAAGATGGTGGCCTTGATAATTATGAAGATCGAAGACATGTAAATATTGGAGGCTAATATAATAGTTGCATTTGCATCCCATGCTATTTCCCAAGGATTGGACCTAGGCCCGTGTTTATCTCACACGGGCCATTAGTATTAGGGCGATTGATCATCCTTTTTTTGTTTACTGTTTATAATATATGCATGATATGTTATAAATAATGAGTATGTACGTTATTATTATGATATAAAAATATTTCATGAATCCGGAAAACATACGATCAAACATGGCAAGCTTTTTAAATAAAATTAATGCTGAGACCTTTCAAAATTAAAAACCCTCATTTTGAATACGATTCAAAATTAATATAAAGCCGAAAAGGGGAATTATAAATTTGTTTATAATTTTTGTGGGGACCCGGGCTCTAACTCTTTTCTTTGGGATTAAATGGATCATTTATATAAAAAGTGGGTCAAATTTTTGCTTTACAACATTAATTCTAATGTATGTACACAAGCACAAGTTTTTTTTTATCTATATTACAACATACAAACATATCTTGTTCTAGTACATTCATCCAACTAGTGTTTAATACAATAAAGCAAATACATATAGTCCAAGTCTACTAAAAACCACTAGTCCTATGCTGCACCTGTAGTCTCCACGCTATATCAATCTCGTCTCTGTCTCGACCCAGATCCTGCCCCACCTGTTGTTATGCACACATACAGACATAACAACAGCCGGAAACTCCGGTGAGAACAAATCCCAGTATAAACATGTGTACAAGTATATATCAAGCTAAACATAAAACATGCTATAATGAATGTCATCCATATAAACATGCAATGCAATGCGAATCAACCCATGTCTGGACTCGACTCGACTAGAACTCTAGGGATCCCGGTGTGAATAAGACGATCTATCACCTACCCTCCCAATCGGGGTGACGGTACGTCTTATTCCTAGACTTTCGGCCTGATCTGTATCCACATCTACAATAGGAGACGAATCTTCTCCTAAGCTGTGATATCACCGAACATCTAGAAGTTTGACTGTTTATGTCAAGACTCCCTATCTTAAATGCAATGCATAACAATCTGTAAACAATGCATAAACATCTCAAAAGATTGGAATACAATTCTATAAACAAATCACAATCATAATTCAAGATAAACAATAAATCTAGTATGTGATTTTGGTTGGGAAACTCAAATGATATCTGATTTGAGTTGTATCTTCCCAAACAAAACATGGCTTATACCTTTCTTGTTAAACCGTTACTGATGTCGAGGTCTTGAAGACGAATCTTACCAATGACAGTCTGAAATGGCAATGTAAAGATACACTCTATCAAAACATAACTCAAAGTAAATCTTGTACCATTCACACTTCAACCTCAATACAATACGCTAATGTAATGTTCTGATTCTTCGATACTAATCTCTCAATAATAATTAGTAGATTATCCACAACTCGCCACATCAATAACAAAGTCATAATCTCCACAAAATTCAACTCCCACCATCTGAAATTCCATAACAATTGCGTATGCTATTCGATATTCAATCCGTTTGTGAATATACTATGTTTACTATGTTAAGAACACAATATAACCATCATATTACAATTTCCCTAATCTACAAAATCTGAATCATGGTGGAAATGAAGGAAACTTACATCACCTTGAAGCTCTTAATGCAAGGATCAATAATCTAAGCTCGGATTTGAAATCAGATAGCTAAATCTTGCACAATCTAGTTTTTAAGCCATGAAAACTTAAAGCTTTTCCATGGAATTCTCGGTTCTCCCTTGCTGGAATGAAGAAATGGCCGAGTCATGCACCAAATATATATATATATATATATATATATATATATATATATATATATATATATATATATATATATTGTGCATAAATCCCCTGATCCATCTTCCTTGATCATCTCTCATAATACCACCCCCGCCAGTCTTTCGGTCCTTATGATTGCAACTGCCATCGACGTTAATGGATTTCCAGCCGGCAGGTGGAGTTGTCCATTTAATTCTGCATGTAGCATAGGCCGCCTTATGCAGAGGCATCACCCTCTTAGAGGCAAAAGCTACTATGGTTTCTCTTGTTTTATGTCTGATCCATTCCACCTTACTTTTTCGTCGACATGCTTATCTTCAAACACCAGTTTGTTACGCCAATTCGATATTCCCCAGATTGTGATTGCGAACGCAATGTTCCAGTCCATAGCCATAGAGAGCCTTCTTTTACTGCGAATATTCGATATAATCCACTCCTCAAAATTCTGATCCAAGCACGATAGGTAGTACCTGTTGGGCATAATTCTCCTCCAGACTCTTCTTGCTGCCTTACGTTTGCGAAAAATGTGGTCGGCATCTTCCAAATAGTCCTGGCACTGGGCACACCTCCCGTTGGTTGTAAAACCCCTCTTGACTCTCTCAGCATTACTCATAATCTTCCCATGGCAAACTTGCCAAAGGAAAGATCTTAACTTGTTCGGCACATCCAGTTTCCATATGGTTTCCCATGAGGTTTCACTTATCCGAGATGTGTTGTTAGTGAGCAGCTCATAGGCAGATCTAACAGAAAATTTCCCATTATTGGAGAGGCCCCAGCAGCTGCAATCTTCTAAATTTTCATCTTCGCTGATCATGTATCCGGCCAATTCGTTTTCTACATGAATAGGAAGTTTCCCCTTTAATGCATCCCAGTTCCACCCTTCTCCTTTGATGCCAGTAGTCACAAGCTTTTTTATTTTCCTCCACTAAGTCAATGCTATGAAGTAATGACTTACTTAGTGGGTCATTTCCAACCCAAATATCCTTCCAGAAGGATAAAGTCTTGCCATTCCTCAGTACTCGTTTTCTACCTTGTTCCACGACAATGCGACACTTTGGATATTCCCTGCCATACATTGGATGTGCCTCTTTTAGGCTGGAACACCATTCGGTTTAGGTCTGGGCCAATGTATTTGTTCTGTAGGACTTGTGCCCATAAACTATTCTTCTCTTCCAGTAATCTCCATCCCAGTTTGATCATGAAAGCTTGGTTCATAAGATGTAGACTCTTGATTCCCAGTCCTCCCATATGTTTAGGCCTCGTAACAATATCCCATCTCACTAAGTGGCACTTGTGTTCTCCTGACTTCCCTCCCCAAAGGAAATTACGGATTATTTTCTCAGTTTTGGAGCAGATACCCACCGGTAAGGCGCTTGTTTGCATGGAATAGAGGGGTATTGCATTAAGCACTGATTTAACTAATACTTTTCTCCCTGCAAAGTTCAAGCACTTGGTTTTCCAGCTTGCAAGTCTTGATTGTATTCTATCAAGAACTTGTTGATAAAGGCTACTAGTGACTCTTCCGTGGATAGATGGTACACCCAGATATTTGCCGAGGTCTTTTGTCAACGGAATCCCCGACATAGAGGACAGATTATTGGCCACTGATCTCTCCACATTCTTTGAGAAGAAGATATGTGATTTTTGCAGATTCACTCTCTGTCCAGAGCACGAACAAAATTTGTTTAAAATATCCCAGATGACTTGAAGTTGTTCGCTGGAAGCTTCTGCGAATAGAACCATATCATCAGCAAATAACAAATGAGAGATGCTAGGGCCTCTTCTAGACAGTTTGATGGCTTTCCAGGCTCCCGAATTAACCGCTTGACAGATAAGATGGTTGAGCCTCTCAATGCAGAGGACGAAGATATACGGGGATATTGAGTCACCTTGTCTGATTCCTCTACCTGGTTTGATCCAGTCTAGTTGTTCGCCATTCCACAGTATGACAACCTAGGCGATTCAATACACTCCATGATGTTCCTGACCCAAACTGGATTAAAACCTGCTTCACTGATAGTATCTCGAATAAAATCCCACGAGAGTCTGTCATAAGCTTTCTCCAAATCAATCTTGATAGCCATAAGGCCTGTGCCACCTGATTTTTTCCTCATGGAGTGTAGGGCCTCTTGGTACACTATAATGTTATCTGAAATTTGGCGCCCTGGGACAAAGCTGCTTTGGAAGGGTCCAACTAGGTCAGGCATTACACGTTTCAGTCGATTAGCCATTGTTTTAGTGATTATCTTGTAGCTAACATTGCATAGGCTAATCGGTCTAAACTGAGATACACTTTCCGGGATGGGGACTTTCGGAATAAGAGAGATGAGGGTGTCATTTATACCACTATGCAGCTCTCCTGTCTCAAAGAAGTTGAGTGCAAAACCACATAAGGAATTACCTATGGAGTGCCACATTTTTTGGTAAAAGCCTGCGGGTATTCCATTGGGGCCGGGTGCCTTGAATGGTGCCATATCGAAGAGAGCTTGCTTTATATCTTTCTCACAGAAAGGAGCTTGGAGCAAGTTAGACAGGGTATCTGATAGTACTGGGAATGTCCCTTTATCCATATTTGATGGCTGATAGTTAGGATCCACTTGGAAAAGGGAGGAGTAGTAGCAATGGACAGTGTTTTTCAATTGATCAACATCTGTGATTAATTCTCCATTCTCGGCTGCTAGAGTAGTAATGTTCTTTCTGCTTCTTTTGACTATGGTGGAGGCATGATAATATTTAGTATTTCTATCGCCCGAGACGATCAATTCCTCTCTAGACTTTTGAAACCATAATAGTTCCTCCTGTTCCAATACCAGATCAAGATCTTTTATCAGTTTATCCTGTAGTTTAAGAAGTTTGTTCGAGGGATGGGTACTCAAGCATCTTTGCACTCCTTCAATTCTAGCTGTAAGTGCCTTCTTTCTTTTGTGAATATTGCCAAACACTGAGTAGTTCCAATCCGTAAGAGTTTTAGCCAGCCTATCCACATTGTCCTTGAGTGATCTAGAATCTTGCCATTCTTGCTCTATAACTTTATGAAAGTCCTTGTGCGTCATCCAAGCAGCCTGGAATCTGAATGGTCCTGGGCCTCTGTAACTCTGACGATCATGAAGTTTAACTAGGAGTGGGGCATGATCCGATTGGATAATGGGAAGGTGTGTCACCGTGGCTTCTGGAAACCGTTCCCTCCACTCTAAGGTACACACTCCTCTATCCAGTCTAGCTCCTCTAAAGGTGTTGCTGTTTAGCCCCCTGATCCAGGTATATTTAGTTCCAACGAAACCTAGGTCGAGGAGACCTTGGTTAAACATCCAATCAGTAAGTCCGGTACTCCTGTTACAGGCCACTCCTCGGGAGGAACTAACTTCGTGCTCTGAGCAGACAGAGTTAAAGTCCCCGATGGACATCCAGGGTCCCCCAATGTTAAGTTTCTCTTTAGTGAGATCTTGCCACATCTTCTTACGGAGAGTAGGATTAGGACTGCCATACACTATGGATAGAACCAGGGTGTTAGAGTATTGGCCTCTATTCGTAGTAACACGAATTGAGGATGAGAAGAGATAACTTCCAGTTGAATATCTTCGTTCCAAAAGATCCAAATTCCTCCGCTGAATCCTACTGCTTCAACTCTGAGCCAATTCACATAACCCATCTTATTACAAATATCATCTGCATGAGAACCCGAAACACGAGGCTCTATCAAGCCTAGAATGCTTGGATTGAGCATTTTAATCATATCTTTGAGGATGCGATTCAGTTCTTTAGAAGCCGCACCTTGACAGTTCCAGACGATAAAATTCATAAACCAAGGAGTCGGAGGATTAAACTTATTCGCTTCTAGATAGCCTCTACAGGAACAATATGTCGAGAAGGTAGCATCTATATTGGGGCTAGAAATAGCCCAACATCGTCTCCTTGACTGTTTCTTCATCACTGTTCTCTACTACGTGTTGCATAAGGACATCTCCATCAGAATAATTAAATGGTTGCGGAGGGTCTTGGTGGTGTTCTGTTTCTTCCTCAATAGGCAATCTGGTGTGGTTCTCCCAATTAGAGTTGAGATGCTCATTGTTGATTACCTCGCGGAATATATGTTTACCTCCTTGTGAGCCTCGAACCAGGACATGTTCATCTTCCGCAGAAGCCTGCCTATGTCCATTGTGAGTTCCATTCCTTCCCCTATTAGTATTCCACCATTGTCCCTTATTCACCGTATTCATTTGAGTATTGCTATTGTTATGCTCCAATTGATCCTCTTTTCTGTTCACTTGGACATTAGGCCTTCTCCCCTTGCCATCTAGTTTATTTGTCTTGATTGGCCCATCCTCCATTCTTTCTGGCCCATCCTCATTGGGGTCCAGTTCATAATATTGGTCATCCCCTAGTATATTAAATTTTGCATGGCCCATGGGAGTTTTATTAGGCAATGTATTCTCCGAATCTTTTCTGTTATCAATTTTTCCAGCTTTATCTCTGTTTCCATTTTGATTCCTGTCAATTCTCCGAGGAGCTCGCGATACCATCATCCAAGGCCCGAAATTCTCCGTGATTTCCGCAGGGATTAATGGTTTCCTAAATTTATCATTCTCTGTTCGTCCCTCCTTCTCCGGCACCGTACTCTCCTCTAAGTTTTTCCCGGTCTCCGTTTCTGTGCATTCCCCCTGCCGGTGGCCATACATCCCACATGCCAATCAAATCATGTGGATACCCTCATACTCAATCCTTCGAACTTTCCTCCTTAACATGAATTTTGCGAGGAGTGGTTTAGTGATATCCACTTCGACGCACATTCTAGCAAACTTTCCTCTTGAGACCAGACTAGTTGCTTGATCAACTCGAATGGGTCTTCCGATTTTGCTCCCGATCCTCATTAAGAAATCCTTATCGTAGTATTCGAGTGGAAGGCAAGGGAATCTCACCCATACCAATAGTTTTTCTGTAGTTTCTGATCGTGGGTCAAAGTTGGGGAACCATTCTTTAACAATCAAATAATGATCCATAATCATCCACGGTCCCTCAAATTTAGCAAACTCGTAGTCATCCATGGATGCGAATCTGACCACGTAGTATTCGTTATCGAGTGCCACAAGTTCAATCGGCGCCTTGGGCTTCCACAGTGCCTTTATACGTCGGAAGAGATAATTGAAGCCATTGATGAGGCAGAATGTTGGGCAGCTTATAAGGGATTGGAACTAGCCTGGAATTCGGGGTACAAGAAAATGGTGCTTGAAATCGATTCTGAGAAAGTGGTGAAGTGGTACGACAGAAGAGAAGCCCAAGTCATCTATTATTAATTTGATATCAGCTTGTAAGAACTTCTTGGGTAGAAACTGGGAAATTAGAGTCAACCACATCTATAGGGAGCTGAATCGAGCAGCAGATTTCCTGGCATCGGAGGCACTCAAGTACAATAGAGGATACATGACTGTATGGGCACCTCCTACAGGTATTCAAGAGATCATGGAAGACGACATGATGGGAGTAGGCTCTTTGAGGAAGATTAGAGTTGCTAACTGTGATTAGCCGGGTGACCCCCCTCGTTTGTAATAAAAAAAAAAAAAAAAAATATATATATATATATATATATATATATATATATAAAATATATATATATATATATATATATATATATATATATGCCATGTGTCAAGTTAAGAAGAGATGATGGATTTCTCGCATGCAGCACCGCGGGTGTGGTCACGTTAGCACCGCGGGTGCGCTATGCTCTCGGTAACCCTATCATTTTCACAAAATAGCGACCGCGGGTGCGGTCTCTGCAAGACCGCAGGTGCGGTCTTGTCACCGCGGGTGCGGTCCTTCTGCACCGCGGGTGCGGTGATGCTACGGATAAAATGGCCAACTTTTTGTCCATACACCGCGGGTGCATTGTTTCCCAGCACCGCAGGTGCGGTGTGGCTTCGGCCAGGCTCATACAAAATTCCATGGTTCATGAAATATTCGATACTTTCATCTTATGACCTGCATTCTCATATCCTCCCAGTATCATTTTAATGAAAACTACTAATCTCGAGCCTTACATTTCTCCCCCTCTAAGAAATGATTTCGCCCTCGAAATCTTTGACACTTATCAAACATACATGACAAGTAATATAATCAAAACTGAAAATTTACTTACATCATGTAAATAGTTCGGGATAGTTTTATCGCATATACGCTTCTGTTTCCCAAGTCGCTTCCTCGATGCCATGACGACTCCATTGGACTTTCACTAACGGAATAGTCTTCGTCCTGAGCTTCTTTTCTTTTCGATCAAGAATTTGTATCGGTTGTTCAACATAGCTCAAGGTCTGATCAAGCTCAGCTTCGTCAGGCTGAATGACACGAGAAATATCTGGCATATATTTACGCAACATTGATACATGAAAGACATCATGTATCCCGGATAACGAAGGAGGAAGAGCAAGTCGATAGGCTCGGTCGCCCATCTTCTCTAAGATCTCGTAAGGACCGACGTATCTAGGAGACAACTTCCCACGCTTACCAAATCTGACAACGCCTCTGAATGGGGAAATCTTTAGAAATACTCGGTCTCCTTGCTCGAATACCAACGGTCTACGTCTGACATTGGCGTATTTGGCTTGCCTATCTTGTGCCGTCTTCATTCTCTTCTGAATGACTTTCACCTTCTCAGTCATGTCACGATCATATCTGGCCCAAGTTCTGGTACCTCTGAGACGTCATCCCAATACAGTGGAGATCTGCACTTCTTGCCATATAAAGCTTCAAACGGTGTCATCTCAATGCTTGTCTGATAGCTATTATTATAAGAAAATTCACAAAGAGGTAGAGAATCTTGCCAACTAGTGCCAAAATCTAGCACTACGGCTCTCAACATATCCTCTAAAGTCTGGATAGTCCGCTCTGACTGTCCGTCTGTCTGAGGATGATAAGCAGTACTCAGGTGTAATGTCGTACCTAAGGCCTGCTGTAAACTGTGCCAGAAGTGTGAAGTGAATCGTGGATCATGATCTGATACGATAGACTTCGGCACACCATGCAATCGGACTACCTCTCGAACATATATCTCCGCCATCTGATCGTGTCTGTAAGTCATTTTGTACGGGATGAAACAAGCTGATTTGGTCAATCTGTCGATAACGACCCAAATCGCATCACAGCCTCGGGAAGATCGGGGTAACTTCGTCACGAAATCTATGGAAATGTGATCCCATTTCCATTCTGGAATAGCTAAACTCTGAAGTAAACCTCCAGGCTTCTTCCTCTCGGCTTTTACTTGCTGGCAATTCAAGCACTTAGACACAAATTCTGCGATATCTGACTTCATCTGCTTCCACCAGAACTGTGTCTTCAGATCATTGTACATCTTTCGGCCACCAAGATGAATGCTAAACCGACTACAGTGTGCTTCTGATAAAATCTGATGTCTCAAATCTGAAACATCCGGCACGACAAGACGGTTATTTACATACAGCACATGATCACGTACCTGGTATTCTGACAAATGCCCTGATCTGACCATCTGAATCGATCTCTGCACATTCTGATCCGTTCTTTGTGCCTCTTTAATCTTCCAAATCAAATCAGGTTCAACATGAATGGAAGCAAGTCGTAGTGGCCTACTATCTGTATCGAATTCTAATCCAGACAAACAGCAGTTTTCAACTAACTTTGTAACACCTATCGTTGATAAGGATAAAGAACAAACCTTTCGACTCAAGGCGTCTGCCGCTGCATTTGACTTCCCTGGATAGTATTTGATCTCGCAATCAAAGTCCTTCAGTAGGTCAAGCCATCTACGTTGCCTCATGTTCAGTTCTGATTGAGAAAATAGATACTTCAGGCTTTTGTGATCGGAGTAAATCTCGAATTTCTCGCCATAGAGATAGTGACGCCAGATCTTTAATGCAAATACGATATCTGCCAATTCAAGATCGTGAATGGGGTATCGAACTTCATGTGGCTTCAGTTGTCTCGAGGCGTATGCGACCACATGACCTCGCAGCATAAGAACACATCCCAAACCTCGATGAGAGGCATCACAATATACAACGAAATTATCCGTACCTGAAGGTATCGTCAGTACTGGAGCACTAGTCAGCTTCTTCTTCAATTCCACGAAGCTAGACTCACAATACTCATACCATATAAATGGCGCATTCTTTTGTGTCAACTGGGTGATTGGTTTTGCAATACTGGAGAAATCTTTGATAAATCTTCTATAGTATCCTGCTAGACCCATGAAACTGCGTATCTCTGGCACAGAAGTCGGTCTCGGCCAGCTGATCACCCGCTTCCACTTTACTTGGATCTACAGCAATATCATTTCCAGATATAATATGCCCCAAAAAGACAACTCGATCTAACCAAAACTCTCACTTTGACAATTTAGCATACAGTCTTTCATTCCTCAATGTCTGCAACACAATTCTAAGATGCTCTTCATGCTCATTTCTGTTCTTTGAATATACCAGGATATCATCAATAAAGACAATCACAAAGTCATCTAAATACCTTTGAAAGATTCGGTTCATCAAGCTCATAAATACCGCTGGAGCATTTGTTAAACCAAAAGGCATGACAATAAATTCGTAATGTCCATACCTGGTTCGAAATGCTGTCTTTGGTCTGTCTACATCTCGAACTCTGAGCTGATGATATCCGGATCGTAGATCAATATTAGAATAAACAGAGGATCCTTGTAATTGATCAAATATATCGTCGATGCGCGGCAATGGATATTTATTCTTCACTGTCGCTTTGTTCAATTGCCGATAATCTATACACAATCGCATCGATCCATCTTTCTTTCGCACAAACAGCACTGGTGCGCCCCAATGAGATACACTAGGTCGGATATATCCCTTGGCTAGCAAATCTTCTAGTTGTGCTTTCAGTTCTTTCAGTTCAATAGGCGCCATCCTATACAGAGCTCGGGATATAGGAACAATACCTGGTATAAGATCTATGCTAAAATCTACCTCTCGAGCTGGAGGTAACCCTGTGATTTCATCTGGGAACACATCTACAAATTCCCGTACCACTGGCAAATCTGCTAATGCCGGGCTCGATTTCTATACATCTACAGCATAAACAAGGAATCCATCTGCTCTTCTCTGTAACAATCTATTCATAGTCAAATCCGAAATCAAGGGAATCCGAGATCTAGAACCCTTTCCGTAGAATTTCCACTCTTCTGCCATTTCTGGTTTGAATCTGACAATCTTGTGGAAACAATCCACGGTGGCTCTGTACTTAGTTAACATGTCAATCCCAACAATACAATCAAAATCAGCTAACCCAAGTACTATGCAATCTAGATTAATTTCATGACCTTCAAATTGTAAGATGCATTGTCTAACCGTAGTCACAGCTATCAAACCACTTCCCAACGGAGAAGTAATGGACACTAAATCCGACAAAGACTAAACAGGCAGCGAATGCAATAATGCAAATCGTTCTAAGATGAATGTATGTGATGCACCCGTATCTATCAATATATAGGCAGGATAACCTCAAAGAGAACAATTACCTGCTATGACATCATCTGGGGCATCCTGTGCTTGCTCCTCTGTCAATCCAAATACTTGAGCCTGTTGTCGAAGAGGCTGGCTCACGGTCTGGCTACCTCTGCCTCTGGGCTGCGTCTGTGACTGTGGTGGCTGAAATGAGTGAACAAATGAAGCTTGCCTCTCAAGCTGAGCTACAGATGCAGATGACCCTGCACTTTGAAATCTCTGTGAGCTTCTCTTGGGACACACTTTAGCGAAATGCCCCTGTTGTCTACATATGTTACATCTGCCCCATACACCCTTACATTGCTCTGTGGCATGCCTGCCACCACAAGAACTGCAATATACACCCGTGTACCTGGTACTCAGATCAAAACCACTCTGTCTGGATCCATTGGAGCTTGACGAACTGCTCCCAGGTCTTTTGAACTGCTTCCCTTTTGCTTTCAACTGATCTTTTCGCCCGCTGCTACTACCGCCGCTATCGAATCTAGGAGGAGGTTGTACTGGAGGTGGTGGTGGTCTCGGACTCGGGGCCACATACGGAACACTCCGCTGCCTAAGCAATCCTGCTTCTGCTCCTTTGGCACGGTTCAATGCCTCAGCGAAATTGTTGGGTCTTCCAGTATTTACCAATGTAAAGATATCGGGATTTAAGCCGTTTATAAACTGATCTGCTACGGCCTCATCACTACCTGAAACATGGGGTGCAAAACGAAGCAAAGAAGAGAATTTAGCGACATACTCTTCAATATTCAGTTGCCCTTGCCTCAAGTTTGCCAACTCAGCGCCTTTATCTTTACGGTAGGATATAGGAAAGAATCACTGATAAAACTCTGTCTTGAACACTTTCCATGTAATCTCCGTGCCACGCGGTTCCAATGCTCTTTTGATGTTCAACCACCAATTCTTAGCCACGTCTTGCAGTTGATGGCCAATGAGTTTCACTCTTTTCTCATCACTGTATTCTAGAGACTCGAACAACATCTCGATATCCTCCAACCAGCTTTCACATTCAATTGCGTTTTCGGTACCCCGTAAGGTAGGTGGTCTGAAGGACTGGAATCGTTTTAACAGAGTCTCCATGGGTTTAGCAGTAATGTCCATTGGATCCCCGGATGTGCTACCCTGTTCTGGTGCTGTGGGTCGTAGAGGCACTGCTGCTCTTCTAGGAGGCATGTATCTGGTATTCAAACAGATTAGTATATCATATATACAACTGTCTCAGCCCTCCTCTGATCATTTACCTCTGATCCAGAATCTGCTCTGATTCAGTCTTTACTAATACATGCTGTAATTCAAGTCAGATAACCATACAACATGCAATAATGAAAGCAATAACTCATGCTAGTACATCATAAAGCAAGGAAGAAGACTCGATCTACCCCGCTCATTCTATCTTATCTCACTCTAAAGGATCTATCGCTCTGATACCACCTTTTGTGGGGACCCGGGCTCTAACTCTTTTCTTTGGGATTAAATGGATCATTTATATAAAAAGTGGGTCAAATTTTTGCTTTACAACATTAATTCTAATGTATGTACACAAGCACAAGTTTTTTTTTATCTATATTACAACATACAAACATCTCTTGTTCTAGTACATTCATCCAACTAGTGTTTAATACAATAAAGAAAATACAAATAGTCCAAGTCTACTAAAAACCACTAGTCCTCTAATGCGCCCGTAGTCTCCACGCTATATCAATCTCGTCTCTGTCTCGACCCAGATCCTGCCCCACCTGTTGTTATGCACACATACAGACATAACAACAGCCGGAAACTCCGGTGAGAACAAATCCCAGTATAAACATGTGTACAAGTATATATCAAGCTAAACATAAAACATGCTATAATGAATGTCATCCATATAAACATGCAATGCAATGCGAATCAACCCATGTCTGGACTCGACTCGACTAGAACTCTAGGGATCCCGGTGTGAATAAGACGATCTATCACCTACCTTCCCAATCGGGGTGACGGTACGTCTTATTCCTAGACTTCGGCCTGATCTGTATCCACATCTACAATAGGAGACGAATCTTCTCCTAAGCTGTGATATCACCGAACATCTAGAAGTTTGACTGTTTCTGTCAAGACTCCCTATCTTAAATGCAATGCATAACAATCTGTAAATAATGCATAAACATCTCAAAAGATTGAATACAATTCTACAAACAAATCACAATCATAATTCAAGATAAACAATAAACTAGTATGTGATTTTGGTTGGGAAACTCAAATGATATCTGATTTGAGTTGTATCTTCCCAAACAAAACATGGCTTATACCTTTCTTATTAAACCGTTACTGATGTCGAGGTCTCGAAGACGAATCTTACCAATGACAGTCTGAAATGGCAATGTAAAGATACACTCTATCAAAACATAACTCAAAGTAAATCTTGTACCATTCACACTTCAACCTCAATACAATACGGTAATGTAATGTTCTGATTCTTCGATACTAATCTCTCAATAATAATTAGTAGATTATCCACAACTCGCCACATCAATAACAAAGTCATAATCTCCCCAAAATCTGCATTATTTCAACTCCCACCATCTGAAATTCCATAACAATTGCGTATGCTATTCGATATTCAATCCGTTTGTGAATATACTATGTTTACTATGTTAAGAACACAATATAACCATCATATTACAATTTCCCTAATCTACAAAATCTGAATCATGGTGGAAATGAAGGAAACTTACATCACCTTGAAGCTCTTAATGCAAGGATCAATAATATAAGCTCGGATTTGAAATCAGATAGCTAAATCTTGCACAATCTAGTTTTTAAGCCATGAAAACTTAAAGCTTTTCCATGGAATTCTCGGTTCTCCCTTGCTGGAATGAAGAAATGGCCGAGTCATGCCCCAAACATATATATATATATATATATATATATATATATATATATATATATATATATATATATATATATATATATGCCATGTGTCAAGTTAAGAAGAGATGATGGATTTCTCGCATGCAGCACCGCGGGTGCGGTCACGTTAGCACCGCGGGTGCGCTATGCTCTCGGCAACCCTATCATTTTCACAAAATAGCGACCGCGGGTGCGGTCTTGTCACCGCGGGTGCGGTCCTTCTGCACCGCGGGTGCGGTGATGCTACGGATAAAATGGCCAACTTTCTGTCCATACACCGCGGGTGCAGTGTTTCCCAGCACCGCAGGTGCGGTGTGGCTTCGGCCAGGCTCATCTAAAATTCCATGGTTCATGAAATATTTGATACTTTCATCTTATGACCTGCATTCTCATATCCTCCGAGTATCATTTTAATGAAAACTACTAATCTCGAGCCTTACAATTTTCATGTCTTCCATCGACAATGGGTGCATGAGGAACGCTATCCGTGCTCGGGACTCGGCTCATATTATTGGGGGAGCCCTGGCTGCCGGAAAGCTGTGACATCCATTAACATGGTGATGTGAACTACGTGGAACTCCCATGACTTTGGCTCATATTATTGAGGAAACTCATGGCGACCGTCCATTAAGGTTCAACATTGATGGGTAAGACTTGACGCACAAAGATGAACGACGTCATATTATTGGGTCCTAATCAAACATGAGACAAAATTTTACATAGAGGGTTGCATGGAGATGCAATAGCAAACTACCTTTTAGGAATTGTGATTGGCTGATATTATTCGGGATCTGTTGCGACTTTGATTGTTGCACTCCTAAGAGCAGGTTGTCCACAAATAGTATAATTCGATGAGTTCGAATATCGTATCCACGACGAAGCTAAGGTAATTACAAGTCCACTACAATGTCTTTTTATTAATTTTTTTCTTTTAGTTGTTTGAATCTTTAATTGGTAAATTTTAATTGTTCAAATTTTAATTTAAGTAGTTGAGATTAAAGGATCCACTCTTGGTATTTAATAAAGTTAACATTAACGAATATTATTGAAATCCACTTAATAAAATGTTTCCAATAGATTAAATAATCATATTTATATTATGTTATATATTATTATCTTATAAGTATATAATATATACAAAACTTATAAATGTTGTCAAGTATTTATAGTGCTATATATATATTTGCATACACTAAATCAAGGTTTCCACTTTAAATTGTTGGTAAAACCAAACTAACATTTAAATGGTACCAAGAAATTAATATTATGATATATTTATATATAGTAAATCAAGGTTCCCACTTTAAATGGTTGGTAAAACCAAACAAACATTTAAATGGTTCCAAGTAATTTAATATTATAATATATTCATATATAATAAATCAATGCATCCACTTTAAATGGTTGGTAATACCAAACTAACATTTAAATGGTTCCAAGAATTTAGTGTAACATATAGCAACAATAAATCAAAACTCCCACTTATAAGTAGGGTATAAAAATGCTTAAAGAAATAAATATAACATAAACAATAAATAATGATTAAATAATATAAAACGTAGATTCTTACCTTTTAGTAACCTTATTTTCATGCCAAGAGTTTCACCTTTTCATCTCAACTTTAGGAAGTTAGCTATTCATTATTCAAAGTGTAAAACTTTGAATATGAAATTAACATGCTAATTATTTTTAAATGAAGAAATATAGGAAAAATATAGAGAGAAATATTATGAACTCAAAGGTTTGTTCATAGAATGAGGGATATCTCAATACATTACAATGCACCTCTATTTATAGCCAAATTTAGGGAGACAACCACAAATAAAATATTATTTTTTTACACATAAGTCTTCATTGGTGTTCCAAGATATTATATTATATTACACATCACTTTTGAAAATCTTCTTCTCCGAATTTGCTTCTTCACATAAAAAGAAACATGTGGATAATTGAGTCGTCTAGTTGTGGTATTTTTTTCAAACCATTTAGCCAAGTAATTTGGGAGATATGGTCAAAATACTAGAGCATGGTAAAACTGCCACTCCTAGTTAACTTTATTTGTTGCTTAATTTGATCCCAATTGTGAGAGGATATTTATGTCATGCTTGCCATCAATATTGTAGATATTAACATCAACTTTCTACATGTCCAAGAATCATCTTAATCCCATTTGCAACGCCAAGTTTATTCTTGTTTTATCGAACCTGTAAAATATAGTAAAAACTTGTAATTACACAACAACTTATATTTTATACAATTTATTATAAAACATATAATATTTAAACATTTAATAAAACAAAAACTATATATTTATATTATAAAAAATTTAATTAATGTACATTTTTTTATGTTTATCACACCTCCCAACCAGCTTATTGCTAGTCCCTATCAATTTAAGCATTGATAGCAATACAAAACATATTGATTAATTTAAATAGAAATGTAATCAAAACTATCTAAGTGTTTAAATTAAATTTGAAAACTGTCAAAGTTATATCAAGATCATCAGAATTATAATTTATGAAATAATTTGAGATGATCAATTCAAAGCTTATTTCAGGTAGTTCAATGTACACGGCCTTCAGAAATTCCTAGTAAGAGTCTCAACTTCATATCCTCACAGGTTAATAAATATTTCAATTTATGGCAACGATTTCTCTCATGGAGTTGGAATACAGATAAATGCTCAGAAAAATGGTTTACAGAACGCAGACAGACAAACGAGCCAAGCTAATCAAAAGATAGAAAATCCATTGATTCAAAATCTAGTTGTTCTTATTATATATTTTTTCCTGATATTTTTTTTTCATAACATCATGGAATCAGACTAAGTTTATGCTTCTTGACCACATATTTGTTTAATTTGTACAATAAATTTCTGTCTTTCTTTTTTTTTTATGAGAGATATATGGGTTGTAGCATATAACTTAAAAATTACATAGATCTTCAATATCTTTCTTTTTGTATTTTTCTCCTTTTTTTTCAGGAAATATCATTTTTTTTCAAAATAAGAACTCAAAATCTAAACAATAGATAGTCTCTCTCATGATCAATAAAGGCTCGAAAGCGGTTTTCTCAGTCCTCTCCACTCACTCACAAAATATGTGTGAGTTTAAAATTTTAGGCACTCTTATAAGGTATATCTTGGGCCATATACTTTAATACCTGATTTTATCACAATGGTTAATCACTCAAAAAGATTTCATAAATCATATTTTTATATTGATCAGAATATTAAAATTGAATTTTTTTTTCAAATAAAAATTTAAACATTCTTAAATAGATTAATGCATGTTCTAATTTAAATCTTTCAAACATATAATGTATGACATTTTTGCAAAAATTATTAAGATACAAACAATAAACATGATTTTATTTTAAAATAATATATATATATATTATATTTTTTTAAATTTTTTTTATAAGTTTGTTCTCCCCCCAATCAGAATATGACATTGTCCCTAATGTCAAAATAACTATTAATAAAGAGTACATAATGAAAGAGATATCACCTGAAATTTTATTGAAGATAACAAACTGAAACAAACGCAAACCAATCCACGACTTTTGAATCAATGATCCAACTTCCTTTTCTTACTGCTTGATTGCGACCAATTGATCTTTGTTATCATCGGATCAGGCTTATGAACAAAAGCTTCCAAATCATCAATTAATTGGTCGGCAGTAGAAGCACAGATGAGCATCTGTCATGAATTTTCTGAAATGAAATTCTGTTGCACAGCTTTATCAAGAAATTTCAATAAACTGTCATAATAATTATTGATATTCAACAAACCCACAGGTTTATTATGGATATTAAGTTGTGCCAAAGAAACAATGTGAAAAATTTCTTATAATGTACCAAAACCACCTGGTAGTGCGATAAAAGAATCAGAATTTTCAATCATTTGAGTGATTCTTTCATACATAGAAGAAACTTTTAATTCCTCCCCAATCGTAACACATGTAATATTTCCTTCAGCTAAAGCTGTAGGGATAATACCCAAAACCTGACTACCTCCAAGATGAGCAGATGTTGAAATAAATCTCATTAACCCAATATTACCTCCCCCATATACCAAGTGAATTTTTCTCTCAGCCAATATCTTTCCAAGATTATTCGCTGCTTCTACAAACACTTCATTTTTTCCAAGACTTGACCCACAAAATACACAAATATTTTCGATGTTTGTGCAGAGGATCCAGCCATGTTTTTACTTTCTTTTTTTTTTTGTCTGCGAAAATAAAGAGAAATATGAGAGACTTTATAGGGGTAATATGTTATCATGACAAAACTATAGGTCACAGCTGTAAACAAAATAAATAATAAAAACAATAATGACACACATGCATATAAACAGTAGTGTGATTGTGGCTCACAATTTTTCTCTGGTTTTACGTACAGAAACGGCTTCAACGCCTTCTATAAGTCGAGGATATGCATCCCATCCAATTTTCTTATAAATTGGCAAACAGGGTCTTTTTTAGTCGCATTACCAAGACTATGACGCTCATCTTGGAATTGTTTCCATAAACGGAAAAGTTCAATATGCACATGTCCACAAGATTGTGTCTCAAGAGTCAATAAGTTGTTATCTAAAGACTCCTTACTCAGGCCATTCTTAATGAAACCAATTTTATCTTCTCTGTTATTGGAAACACATCCCAAAGATCTGCATCGTTTGTCACAAGTCCATCTTGCACATTTATGACAAACCCCTAAACTTTTGGCCATTCGTTTTTTCGCATAAGAGCTTTTTCCTAATCCAGGCAAATACCGAATGAGCAATTATGGTGGAACTTCTCCTCCTAATATGACCTTAGCTTCTATTACAAGATGAATATATTCTGGAATTCCTTTTTGCATTAGCAATCTAAATCTTTCACACCTTCTTGTATAAATTTTTCTTAGAACATTTTCAGAAACAGAGGGAAAATATTTACAAATTTTTGAGAGAATTTCATCCATTTGGAAAAGAAAAGAAATGATTTTTTTTTATTATTGTATCAGCAATTGTGGGAAACTGATTTAACCGACTATGAGAGTCACGGAGTACCGTTATCCGCCATATAACCGGGAAAATAAAAAGATGAAGAAAACCTGAAATAAAAACAAACAAACTTAAATGCAACACAAAAAAAAAATAAAAAAAAAATCAAGGATCAGAAAGGGAAATAAACTCTGCTTGACAGATTTCATTTTATAAAAATAGTTTCAGCCTTTGTCCATTTACTTTAAAAATATCACCGTTTTCAGGATTTTCAATATCCACAGCTCCATAAGTATACACATGCTTTACAACATATGGGCATGTCCATCTTGATCGTAATTTTCCTGAGAATATGTGAAGTCGAGAATTATAAAGCAAAACTTTTTTCCAATCTCAAAAGATTTTCTAAGAATGTTTTATCATGAAATGATTTGATTTTTGCTTTATAAATCCTTGAATTCTCATACGCGTCATTTCTGAGTTCATCAAATTCATTACAAAATCCATCGTATCAGTCGTGGCTTTGCATCCTGTTTGATCAACAAATATCTAATAGCAGAATGATCAGTAAACACAATAGTCGTTGATCCAATCAAATAAGAACGAAATTTATCTAATGCAAATATTACAGCAAATAGTTCTTTTTCAGTTGTGGAGTAATTCATTTGAACATTGTTTAAAGTTCTACTTGCATAATATATCACATAAGGCTTACCATTTCTTCTTTGACCCAATACTGCACCGACTGCATAATCACTCGCATCGCACATGATTTCAAATGGTAAAGACCAATCAGGAGGTTGCATGATCTGAGCTGATGTTAAATGTCGAATAATTTTATCAAAAGCATTTTGACATTCTTGAGTCCACTCAAATGCAGTGGCTTTTGTTAAGAGGTTACAAATGGGTTTAGAGATTAAACTAAAGTCCTTTATAAACCTCCTACAAAATCCAGCATGCTCCAAAAATGAACGAATTTCTTTAATGTTTTTTGGAGAGGGTAAATTGGCAATGACATCAACTTTTGCTTTATCAACTTCAATTCCATGAGATGACACGACATGTCCCAAAACAATTCCAGAAGTAATCACGTAATGAAATTTTTCTCAATTTAAAATAAGACCTTTTTCCTCGCATCTTTTTAATACTTTTTCCAAATTTTCAATACAATTATCAAATGTATTCCCGAAGACAGTTAAATCATCCATGAAAATTTCCAAACAATTTTCAACCATGTCGCAAAAAATGCTTAGCATACATCTTTGAAATGTTGCTGGGGCATTGCATAATCCAAATGGCATCCTTCTAAATGCAAATGTTCAAAAAGGACATGTGAATGTAGTTTTTTTCTTGATCTTCGAGTGCAATGGGAATTTGATAATAACCTGGATATCCATCAAGAAAACAGTAGTATGGATGACCTGCTACTCTTTCTAAAATTTGATCAAAAAATGGTAATGGAAAATGATCTTTTCTAGTGGTGTCTTTTAATTTTCTATAAACAATACACATCCGCCAACTAGATGAGACTCGACTTGTTAATAATTCACCTTTTTTCATTTTTTATCACTGTGATGCCAGATTTTTTTTTGAACTACTTGTGTTGGGCTTACCCACTTACTATCAGAAATAGGGTAGATAATCCCAACATCAAGTAGTTTGAGAACTTCAGTTTTCACAACATCTTTCATGTGTGTATTTAATCTCCTTTGTGGTTGTTGAGATGTTTTTGCATTTTCTTCTAAGTGAATTTTGTGAGTGCAAATTAGTGGATTAATGTCCTTAAGATCTTTTAGTGTCCAACCAATTGCATTTTTATGTCTTTTAAGCATATCAACTAATTTACCTTCTTGATTACTTGATATTTTGGAAGAAATTACCACCGGATATGTTTCATCTTCTCCAAGAAATGCATACTTCGATTCTTCTGGCAAGGGTTTTAACTCCAATATGGGTGGTTCGTCTTTGTTCTCATATTTTGCATCAAATTCTTTCTCTGATCCTGGTAACGAGTGATACCTGATAAATTCATCAAGATCAATTTCAATATTTTCTTTAACAGTTTCAATTGAACAAATATCTAATTGATCACGAGTACTCCCTTCTTGAATTTTTTCTTCCACAAGAGTTTCAATAAGATTTTCATCTTCACTTTCATCTCCTTTGTCATGTGGTTGCTTACAAAGATTAAAAACATTGAGCTTCAAGGTCATGTTACCAAATGACAACTTCATTATTCCATTCCTGCAATTTATAAGGGCATTAGAAGTTACTAAAAATGGACGACCCAAAATTACAGGAATTGCATTACAAGCTTCGATAGGTTGTGTATCTAAAACAATGAAATCGACGGGATATACAAAGTTATCAATTTGGACCAACACGTCTTCTACCATACCTCTTGGCACTTTAACAGATCTATCAGCAAGTAAAAGTGTTACCGAAGTAGGTTTTAACTTGCCTAGATTGAGTTCTTGATAAATTGAATATCGAAGTAAATTCACACTAGCTCCAAGATCAAGCAAGGTTTTTTAATCTTTCGTTCTCCAGTAATACATGAAATAGTAGGACAACCAGGGTCTTTGTATTTCAAAGCATTATTATTTTGAATGATTGCACTTACTTGTTCGGCTAAAAATGCTTTCTTTTTCACATTCAATTTTCTTTTCACAGTGCACAAGTCTTTCAAAAATTTAGCATATGATGGTACATGTTTTATTGCATCTAATAAAGGAATATTAACTTTTACTTGTTTAAAAATATCATATATATCAGAATTCAAATTTGATTTTTTTGTATTTTTTAATGCATGAGAGAATGGTGGTGACACTGTCTGTTGAACCTCCTTTTCGCAAGTTATGGGTTCCACTTCCTTACCCTTTGGAGTTGATTTATCATCATTTTCACAAGGTTCGAGAATAGATTTTTCCACTACCTTACCACTTCGAAATGTAATAACAGATTTTACCTGATCCATCGGTTGTGTTCCAGAAGTTACAGTTTGTGAATGGTGATCCTTGGGATTAGGCATAGGTTGTGAAGGAAATTTATCTTTTTCATGAACATTAAGTGCAGATGCAAATTTAGCAAGAGTATCTTTCAAATCTATCAATGTTTGAGCAGTTTGAGTATTGATAGATTTTTGCTTTTCAATGAAAGAATTCAATATATCTTCCAAATTCCTTTTAGGTGGAGGAACATAAGGTGCATAATTTTGAAAATTTTGTTGATTTTGGAAATGTGGTTGTGAAAATTGTGCAGCATTATCATTCCTCCAACTAAAATTTGGATGATTTCGCCAATCTGGATTGTAACTTTGAGAAAATGGTTCAAAATTTGGCCTTTTGAAATTGTTTAAAACATTGGCTTGTTCATGGAGACATTCTTTAAAAGAAGGCAAAGTGGGACAATCTTTTGTAGAATGATCACTTGTATCACAGATGTGACATTAAATTTCTTGAACAGATTTTAATTGACCATTCTTTTTCAATTCAAGTGCCTCAAATTTTCTTGCCAAAGAGGTAAATCTGGCTTCGAGATCATGTTCGTCCTTGAGAGTACATATCTCCACCAAATGTGGGAGATTGAATCTTGTTTGATGGTTCGATTGTAACTATAGTGTCCCAATTTTGAGCATTTTCAGCTAATGAATCGAGATACTCAATTGCCTCATTTGGATCTTTATCTTCAAATGTTCCATTACACATAAATTCAACCATTTGCCTATCTTTAGGTGTTAATCCTTCATAAAATTGAGAAACAACTCTCCAAATTTCAAAACCATGATGTGGACAAAGATTAAGAAATTCTTTGTATCTATCCCAACACTGATAAAAGTTTCTCCTTGTTTTTGAGTGAAAGTGATGATTTGCCTTTTGAAAGAATTTGTTCTATGAGATGGAAATTTTTTTTCAAAAATTGTTGTTGCAATTCATCCCAAGTTCGAATGGATCCCGATCTAAGATTTTGTAGCCGAGTTTTAGCTTTATCTTTTAAATAAAAAGGAAAAAGCTTAAGTCGAATGGTGTTCATGTTACAATTTAGATCATTATATGTGTTGCACACTTCTTAAAACTCTCGTAAATGCATGTATGGCTTTTCAGAATCTAAGCCATGAAAATTAGGTAAAGTTGGATAATACCAGGCTTAAAATTGAAATGAGTGCATCAGGGGGAAAAACTAGACATGAAGGTGCACTAGTACGTGTAGGATTCATGTGATCTCTAAGTGTTCTTCGACTATCATGATCATGTTGAGATTGAATTTCATCTTCATTTTCTTGGATGGGTTCTTCCGCCATGTTTTGTAAAAATAAAGGGTTATTTCGAATGAGTCGACCACTAAGTGTACGTGACCAAATGCTCATGCAAATGCAAATGCAAAAGAATAAAAACACACAAAAGCAATAAAAATTCAAATAAAGAAAAATAAACTATAAACAAAATTAAATAGACTTGAAATTAAATTATACTTCCCCGACAACGACGCCAAAAACTTGTTGCGACTTTGATTGTTGCACTCCCAAGAGCAGGTTGTCCACAAGTAGTATAATTCGATGTGAAACGTCTGCTTATTCGTTTTCTTAAAGTTACTAGAAATTTTTTTTTCAAACCTCACATAGCATCGGCCGAACCATAAAATATTTTTGACATCATTTTAAAAATAAACATCCAACTGTCATTTAAAAATCCAAAGGAAAATATTTTAAAGCATAAAATCGTCAAAAATTTTACCAACCTAAAAACATTATTTGAAAAGTATAGCCCATACTATAACATCTCAAAAATCTCTCATAACATAAATAAAACACGTAAAAATATCTTTAACATTACTTAAAATCATAAATAATAACTAGTGCGGAAAACTAGCGTCAGTCCACGGGTTATGTGTACCTCCAGTCCAGTCAGATCAACCATCAAGACCTCCATTATCATATTCATAATCAATATCACCTACATCAATCACATCTAGTGAGTCTAAAGACTCAACACGTCATATCCTTGATAACGAGTAATACGTAATACAGTTAACATATAACAGTGAAAAATACTTGTACTTAAAATATCATTTTCATGAAGATGCAAAAACATAAACATTTTCATGATGCATAAAAACATTTTCATAAAAACATAAACATATTCATATTCATATCAACGTATTCGTATCATCATATTCATATTCATATTCGTGTTCATGTTTGTTGAATTCGGATCGCTGATTGTGACTCGTATTCTTAAACGTATTGGGTGATGGATCCATCTAAAAAACCACAGTACTGGGCGACGGGGACACCAGCAACATTCTCACCGGTCAACTGGGCCTTGGCCTACGTATTAACATATTCGTATTCATACCATGTATTCGTATTCGTATCCGTATCCTAGGAAACACGATCGTCGGGCTCCCACTGGGACCATAACCCTCACGATATCTCCAACATATCAGTAGTCACAATCCCTTCACATCCTTCAACATGTTATCACCACTTAATAAAAACCATGCATATATGTATCGTTTTTATTTTTGAAACCAAGCATGCACCATTTCTTTTAAATGTCCAATAATTAAATCCATAAAATTTCATGAACATTTTAAAAATCATAATTTAACATATCAAAATTCATAATCATCCATAATCATTGCAAATAAACATATTAGCATATAAAATAGCATTTAGGACACTGCTATGATGTTTACTAATTTCTAGGTGTAAAAAGACCGTTTTACCCTTGACGTATAATTTCTAGTTTTTGATATTTTCTTGAATTCATTGACTCTAACATGTCCCAAATAATTATTTAAGCCTAAACTAATTTCTTCATATTTTTATTTGGCATAAATCGATGAATTTTAATTTAATCTTTAAATGTGACGTATTAATGCGTTTTAATCCCGAATTAAAGCAAACCTTAATATAAAATTCCCAAACTTAAAACTTAGACCTTTAGTAATTATTTGAGCTTAAACCTAATTTTTCATAATTTTATAAAGCAAACGACTAGGCGTTTCAATTAATTCGTTAATTAGCGTTTCATGAGGCGATAAAATCCCGATTAAATCTAAAACTCATTATTTTGATCCCAAATTTTTAAAATAACATTTTTATTATTTATTTTACCCTTCCATGTCATGAGCCACCCCCGTGGACCCATGGATTTAAATTTAGCTTTATTAATTTCGTTTCTGACCCTTCGACGAACACACCGAGTCATCTCTTTATTTACCCGAGCCACGCCCGAGCCACCTTGAACCAAAACCTAGCCAACCCATCTAGGGGCCCTATTGACCAAGCCCAGCCCGAAAAACAGCCCTGGCCCGCTCCAAAAACGTCCTGGAACTTGGCCCAAAAACCTGCATGTGTACGTGTGTGCTTCTCCTAGGATATTTAGGACTCCTAGCCAACTAGGACACCTCCTGCCCTTAACCACTTGACCCTCATGACCATAACCTTCCCTGGACCACGCCTAGACCTAGCACAGACCAACTCAAGCTCTGGAGCCACCTGCAGCGAGCCTTTGAACAAGACAGCAGCTGCGCACAATTTGCTACCATGCACCTACCTCATGTTCCTCGCACCAGTAGCCAGCCCAGCCGTCCCAGACCATGGCCCGACCATTGTGCACCCTCCTAGGACCCTATGGACCTATTCTAGCCCAACCCTAAGCCCCCTGGCCGAGCATCTTTCTTCCTGTACCACAGCAAACCTGCGCTACTCTTGAAGCTCTCGGGTTGGAGTCCTTCTTGGCAAGGACTCCTCCCAGCCCCTGATTTTCGAGTCCTAGCAGGGCTAGGACTCTTCCCTGGCTCAAACCATGACCCTGACCTGACCCCAGACGAACCATGCAAAGCCTAGCCTCTTATTCCCCCAAAACGAGCACTCCAAGCACACTACCACATGTTTCAGTTCCAGCATGTATTGTTCATGTTTTATGAACCTAAAGCTTCGTGTAAACATACTTGATTATACTCCTAACATGGCAGCCCCCGTAGAGACATAAGTTTCATGAATATTTGATCAAAATACATGTTTTTAAAACCATGTAACATTCATATACGAAAATAATAAGGTGTGTGCCTTGTTTTTCATGCCAAACAATTTTAAATATTTACTATGGTGTGAAAGATGAGAAAAGGAAGAATTTGGCGTGCCTTTTGCGTTTTAGACACACGAAAAACCTTTGACGACGAAGAACGGATTGAAACCTTTGGCCTGAACTACTTAGAACCCTTCGAAATCCTTTCTACCTTGCTGTGTACGTGTGTACCGTGTTTGAGGAGTGGTGGGGATTGTTTCAGAATTTTTGGGGTGTGTGGCCGTGACTTATGATGCAAATTGTAGGGTTTTAAGTTTTTAAATACACTAATTAATTTACTAACTAGTTTTTAGGCCTATTAAGCTTTAAATTAAGCCCATTAGTTTAAATTAGGATTTAATAAATATTAACAAGGTTTTTGTTTAATTAAATTTGTGAATTTATTAGCCGGGTCGCCAAAAAGCTCGTATTTTAGTTGAAAAACCAACACCGATAAAATTTACGTCCCGACGTATAAAATCACCTCAAAACCCTTTATTTTTTAAAATAGGAAAAAGCATCCCCATTAACTTAAATAATTAAAAACAATTATTTATTAAAAACATTTTCTATTTTTCAGCCGTCGGTTTCCGTTCCTCGATCGCAACTCGAATAACCTTTAAAAATATATTTTAATGCAATCATGTAGAAAATGTATTTTAAACATGCAAATATGGACAACATAATTAAATAATGCAATTAAAACATTTAATTAAAATACAAAAGAATTTAATAATTGCATGTATGTGGTTCGCGTGGACCTTTAAATTTTCGGTGCGTTACACGATGAGTTCGAATATCGTATCCACGAGGAAGCTAAGGTAATTACAAGTCCACTACAATGTCTTTTTATTTATTTTTTTCTTTTAGTTGTTTGAATCTTTAATTGGTAATTTTTAATTGTTCAAATTTTAATTTAAGTAATTGAGATTAAAGGATCCACTCTTGGTATTTTAATAAAGTTAACATTAACGAACATTATTGAAATCCACTTAATAAAATGGGTTCAATATATTAAATAATCATATTTATATTATGTTATATATTATTATCTTATAAATATATAATATATACCAAAACTTATCAATGTTGTCAAGTATTTATTGTGCTATATATATATTTGTAAACACTAAATCAAGGTTCCCACTTTAAATGGTTGGTAAAACCAAACTAATATTTAAATGGTACCAAGAAATTAATATTATGATATATTTATATATAGTAAATCAAGGTTCTCACTTTAAATGGTTGGTAAAACCAAACAAACATTTATATGGTTCCAAGTAATTTAATATTATAATATATTCATATATAATAAATCAAGGCATCCACTTTAAATGGTTAGTAATACCAAACTAACATTTAAATGGTTCCAAGAATTTAGTGTAACATATAAAAACAATAAATCAAAACTCCCACTTATAAGTAGGGTATAAAAATGCTTAAAGAAATAAATATAACATAAACAATAAATAATGATTAAATAATATAAAACATAGATTTTTACCTTTTAGTAACCTTATTATCATGTCAAGAGTTTCACCTTTTCATCTCAACTTTAGGAAGTTAGCTATTCATTATTCAAAGTGTAAAACTTTGAAATGAAATTAACATGCTAATTATTTTTAAATGAAGAAATAAAGGAAAAATATAGAGAGAAATATTATGAACTCAAAGGTTTGTTCATAGAATGAGGGATATCTCAATACATTACAATGCACCCCTATTTATAGCCAAATTTGGGGAGACAACCACAAATGAAATATTATTTTTTTACACATAAGTCTTCATTGGTGTTCCAAGATATTATATTATATTTCACATCACTTTTGAAAATCTTTTTCTCCGAATGTGTTTCTTCACATAAAAAGAAACATGTGGATAATTGAGTTGTCTAGTTGAGTTATTTTTTTCAAACCATTTGACCAAGTAATTTGAGAGATATGGTCAAAATACTAGAGCATGGTAAAACTGCCACTCATTTGGTAACTTTATTTGTTGCTTAATTTGATCCCAATTGTGAGAGGATTTTTATCTCATGCTTGCCACCAATATTGTAGATATTAACATCAACTTTCTACAGGTCCAAGAATCATCTTAATCCCATTTGAAACGCCAAGTTTATTCTTGTTTTATCGAACCTGTAAAAAATAGTAAAAACTTGTAATTACACAAAAACTTATATTTTATACAATTTATTATAAAACATATAATATTTAAACATTTAATAAAACAAAAACTATATATTTATATTATAAAACATTTAATTAATGTACAATTTTTATGTTTATCAGGATCATAATTCGTTAATTGGACCTTGCGTACCTACTGAGGAAAAGAGTTCCCGTTTTCACTAGAGGGTAGTGAAAGATGTCAAAACAGTGGGAGTGAAAATTTATAAAGTAAAAGTCAATACTTTATATCTTACTAAATATTTTAAAATATTCATTAACATGTATCTGTTTTACTTTTCAGTACTGTTGACAATGTCTTCGATTCGCAATCCGCTATCTGCAATACTCGGAAAACATATATTAACTGGACCTAATTACCTCACTTGGCTAAGAAACTTGAAAATCATCTTGAATTCGGAAAGGATTGCATACACACTTACTGAGTCGCTGCTACTACTTAAATAATAATTCACGCAAGTGTAGGTTGTCTGCAAGTAATATATTTCGTAAGTACAAGATCGATCCACAAAGAGGTTATTTTTAGTTTAAATTTATTAATTTATAGATTACCAAATGCAAGAATGAAGTTTACAAATTATAAATTTTGTCAAGGCTTGAGGATTTATTTTTGGTTTATGTAACATTGTTTAACTAAAAGTAAAACAAAGGAAACCACCATAAATAATGGTTCCAAGAAAATTAAAACACACACATAATATAATATAGTTCTCATTATAGAAAATACCGAATTAACCGATATTTTATATATGGTACCTATGATTATAGTTATAACTATATAAATATATAATTGAATAAAGTAAATGTTAAATTAAATCATTATATTTCATTTAGAACAACCGGCAGAGCCACGCTATTGCCTGAATGAAATATATTGATTTAATAAGTTAGTTGCGGTAAAGTAAAAGTTAATTGCGGAAAATAAAAGTTAGTTGCGATAAAGTAAAAGTTAGTTGCGGGAAAGTAAAAGTTAGTTGCGATAAAGTAAAAGTTAGATGCGGAAAGTAAAAGTTAGTTGCGATAAAGTAAAAGTTAGATTGTTAGTATTAAATCATAATATTTCATTTAGAACAACCGACAGAGCCACGCTATCGTCTAAATAAAATATTATGATATTATTATATAAATATATATATATCTATATATATATAATATAACGATAATAATAAGTAATGAAATATTTATTGTATCAAAATTAAACAACAAATCAAGATAACCACTTCAATGGTATCAAGCTTTTGATGTAAATTGATAACAAGAAATAATTCATTTTTATACCTACAATGAAAATAAGTTAGCTAAATGAAAAGAAATAAAGAAAGAATATACAAAATATAAACAATCTTACTTCACCAAGAATGCATCCTCTTCACCTTGACATAATAGATTTAGCTTGCCATGAATTTACTTTTAATCAACACTAAAATATCACTCATAGTTGAGAAAATGAAAGAAAATATATTGGAAATTAGAACTTTGATACACACTCACACTATATTTTACAATGAGATAGAATAATTCTCAAGCTAGCACAAGGCCTCTATTTATAGGCCAAATGAGAGAAAGGGTCAAAAATTCTATTAATGCCATGTAGTTGTAATAGTATTCTTTGTCTCCTCAACTACAATTCCATGTCCCTTCATTCAATGCCTTGTTCCACGACTTTTCTCACCACGTTGACTCTGATTAAGGCCACAAACATGTGGGGAATTTTGTGTAGATGAGTTTGGCCACTTGATTCACCTCATTTGGATAAATATTGAAATAGTTATGAATTTTTTACTAAATGATGGTCATAGTAAAAGTAAATGTGTCCTCCTTTTTTATCTTTGCACAATTTGATCATCTTAATGAGCTTTTTAGGCAATCATGTCTTCTGCAAAGTTGTAGATAACTTCTCAAGGATTCCAACCATGTTTGAGTCACCTCCATTTGAATTTTCTAGCTTGAGTTATTATTATTTTACCAACACGTAAAAAAAACTGAAAATAAAACAAATTTAGTAAGACATTTAAATATAAACAAACAATACTAAAATAACATAATTTATAATTTTAATGAAACTTTAAATTTTAAAATACAGGTTTTAACATATAATAAATTATTAATTTTAAGTTTCATCAGTCGCCCCCTGTTGAGGCTCCGACTAGCTGCACTCCTGAGGAATTGCAGACTTACAAGGATTGGTGTGACCAAGACTTGAAATCCAAGTGTTAAATGCAGGCTTCTATGAACGATGAGCTACAGAGGCGTTTTGAGGATGCAAAGCGTGCTGCTGACATTCATTTTCATCTCAAGGAGCTCTTTGGTGAGCAGACTCGACCTCTTAGGAATGCTACCGTCAAGGAGCTGATCACTTTGCGCATGCGAGATGGGGCCTCGGTCCATGAGCATGGCCTGAAATTTATTGGGCTCGTGGACAAGCTCGTTGGCATGGATCTTATGTTGCCTTCAGAGTTGACCACCGACGTGTTGCTTTTATCGCTGCCGAGCTCATTTGATCCTTTTGTGTTGAACTTCAACATGAACAAGATGGAGCCGACCCTTGAGGACTTTGTGAATATGCTTGTGACGTTTGAATCCACTATCAAGCAAGAAAAGCCGGCTCTTTATGTGGGTTCTTCATCTGGTGCGAAGATTGATCCACGTGGGAAGGGAAAGAAGCGTTCTTTCCATCGTCCCAAGAAGAACGTACCCTTGAAGAGGCAGAGTCTGAGTCTCGCTGTGGCAGCCACACCAGTGAAGGCTGACAAGACAGCTGATGTATGTCATCATTGCAAGAAGCCTGGACATTGGAGGCGTAATTGCAGGAAGTATCTTGCACAGAAGAGTTCTGGAAATGGTATGTTCTATATTGAAGTAAACATTTCAATTAACTCTACTTCTTGGGTATTGGATACCGGCTGTGGCTCACATCTCTGTAATGATTTGCAGGTGATGGGAAGAAGTAGAAGGCTTAGGGAAGTGAGACATACTTAAGGATGGACAATGAGGCAAGAGTTGTTGCCAAGGCTATTTGAGATATTCACTTGCTTTTGAACAATGATTTTAAGTTAATTTTAAGAGATGTTTTGTTTGTACCTGAATTGGTCAAAAACATTGTTTCCATTTCTATGCTAGATAAAGATGTATATTCTTTTTTATTTAGAAAAGGTGTTTGCAACATTTACAAGAATGAATGTTTAATAGGTACTGGAGAACTTGAAAACAATCTCTACACCTTAAAATTAAAAGATATTCCACTAAACAATGTCCAAGCTATAACAACAATAAACAAGCAAAAACAAGATACTCTAAATTCGGCACAATTGTGGCATGCTCGATTAGGACAAATTTCCCTAAGAAGGATGAACAAGTTAGTGGGAGTAGGCATGTTTGATATGTCTAATATTAATGCTCTCACGACTTGTGAATCCTGTCTGAAAGGAAAGATGAACAAAATTCCCTTTAAGGGCCATGTGGAGCGAGCCAAAGGGTTATTGGATTTGATCCATAACGATGTGTGTGGTCCGCTTAGCATCACCACTAAGCATGGACATGCCTACTTCATCACTTTTACCGATGACTTTTCGAGGTATGGGTATGTGTATTTGATGAAATACAAGTCTGAAGCCTTTGAAAGGTTCAAAGAATTCAGAAGTGAAGTAGATAAACAGTTGGGACGAAGCATCAAGATAATTCGATTGGATCAAGGTGGTGAGTACTTGAGTGCCGGGTTCCAAGAGTATCTTAGGGAGAATGGGATTCTTTCGCAGTGGACTCCGCCCGCTACACCACAGTTGAATGGTGTTTTGGAGCGTCGTAACCCGACTTCGATGGACATGGTTCGGTCTATGATGGGGTTCACTGAGTTGCCGCCATCCTTTTGGGGATATGCCCTTGAGACAGCGGCACTGTTGTTGAACAATGTCCATTCAAAGGCAGTCGAAAAGACACCATAAGAGATATAGATGGGTAAGCCTCCCAAATATTCGTATCTTAGAATATGGGGGTGCCCTGCTTATGTGAAGCAGGTAGTCGGAGATAAATTGGATATTCGATCCATTTTATGTTACTTTGTGGGATATCCAAATAATTCAGTTGGATACTCCCTGCTTATGTGAAGCAGGTAGTCGGAGATAAATTGGATATTCGATCCATTTTATGTTACTTTGTGGGATATCCAAATAATTCAGTTGGATACTATTTCTATCATCCCAAAGAAACAAAATTTTTGTTTCTAGGAATGCGATCTTTTTGGAAAAATAATTTCTATTGGATAGAAAAGGGGAGATGATAGACCTCGAAGAGATTAGAGAGACACCCACAATTATAAAACCCACACACGATGAGCCAAGAGAGGAGATACAAGCTCCTAGAAGATCGAGAGAGTCTCGAGACCGCCTATAAGGTATGGTTTGCTTCTTGAAGAGGGCCATGATGAGCCTAACCATGGATGTGATCCAAGGACCTTCAAGGAAGCGTTATCTGATGCCGATTCATACAAGTGGCTTGAAGCTATGGAATCTGAGATGAATTCCATGCATTCGAACCAAGTGTGGAATCTCGTGGATCCACCTGAGGGAATTCTTCCCATAGGGTTTAAATGGATTTACAAGAGGAAACTTGGGGCGGATGGGAAGGTATTGACCTTCAAGGCGCGATTGGTAGAAAAATGATATACTCAAAGACAAGGAGTTGACTTTGAGGAAACCTTTTCTCCAGTTGCAATGTTCAAGTCCATAAGGATATTGCTAGCCATAGCTGCATGGTATGACTATGAGATATGTCAGATGGATGTCAAGACAGCCTTTTTAATGGGGATATTAAGGAAGAGATTTACATGTCTCAACCTGAAGGGTTTATATCTGTCGGAAGTGAGCATATGGTATGCAAACTTCAAAGATCTATTTATGGTCTAAAAAAGGTATCTAGGAGTTGGAAACTTAGATTTGATAGTACAATCAAAGAGTTTGGTTATACTAAGAATCCTGAGGAACACTGTGCGTATAAGAATGTCAGTGGGAGTGGTATGACATTCCTAGTGATGTATGTTGATGACATTCTACTCATTGGGAATGATGTAGGAATGTTGCAATCAACTAAAATATGGTTAGCGAGTAAGTTCTCGATGCAAGACTTGGGTGAAGCATCTTTTGTATTGGGAATACAGATCTATAGAGATAGATCAAGAAGATTGCTTGGTCTCACCCAGTCCACATACATTGATACCATCGTGAAGCGGTTCTCGATTGATGAGTCCAAGAGAGGACATCTACCAATGTGTCATGACATGTCCCTATCCAAGTCTATGTCTCCCAAGACTAATGCAGAGATAGAGGCGATGACACGCATTCCGTATGCATCTGCAATTGGTAGCATCAAGTATGGGATGATATCTACACGTCCTGACGTGGCTTTCACACTAAGTGTAGTGAGTAGATATCAATCGAACCCTGGTCTTCCACATTGGAAAGCTTTGAAAGACATCCTCATGATTTGAGAAGCACCAATAAATTGTTCTTGGCCTATGGAGGTGGAGAACTTAAATTGGAAGGCTATACCGACTCTAGCTTCCAAAGAGATATCGATGACTCGAAGTCAACCTCTGGATTCATATTCATTCTCAATGGTGCTGCTATCTCTTGGAAGAGTTCCAAGCAAGACAGTACAGGGGATTCCACCACTGAGGCAGAATACATTGCTGCATCAAGTACAGCAAAGGAGGCTTTTTGGATAAGAATTTCGTCCAAGAGTTGGCCGTTATTTCTAATGGAGTTGCTCATGTCCCGGTGTTTTGTGACAACACGGGAGCCATTGCTCAAACAAAGGAGCCAAGGTCTCATCAGAACTCCAAACATGTATTGAGAAAGTACCACATCCTCCGAGAGATTGTGGAAAGAGGAGATGTCTCGATTGACAAAGTCGGCTCCGCAGATAATGTTGCTGATCCGCTAACTAAGCATTTACCTGGACCATTATTCGAGAAGCATCGCGAATCGATGGGTTTGAATAATATGAGTAGTTGGATCTAGTGAAAGTGGGAGATTGTTAGAGTAGGTGCACGTCGAGCCAAGTGTTGGCCGAGTGTTCACAATGAAACTCTATGTATAAACACTCTTTATTTTAATAATATTTGAAATTATTTTTTTGGTACTTCTTTATCTGTATACCCATGCTAGTTGCATAGATAAAGTCCTTGAATATACAAATAGTAGAAAGAATATGAGATGCTCATATGATGAGTATCATGAAACTCATATTTGTAATACTGTATATTCTAAACAGTTCCTAGTTGATTCAGCCGCCTCTAAGAAGGATATAGGCCGCTAGAGTTCGAGACTAGTATCTGCGATGTGACTACCATGTTTCATTGGTAGGGGAAATTGTGATTTCCGAGCATGCAGATAGGTGCTCCTAGTAGAGTGCACTGAACAACCCTCCATAAAGTACTTTCCAAGTAGTTCTCATTTATCGAGTGGAAACGTCCTAGTTTATGGTTGTACACCATTAGTCCTTACGACCCGAGACAAAATTGAGACTCTATGTGCTAGCATTGCACTTTGACTTGTTTACCGACTCTCATGGGGTCATCAGGTGGCAAGGTTTGATGTTTTGTCGAAACATATAGGAGTCGATGCATTGTAGTCGGGGATTCACCGCTTACCTTCAAGTATGGATATCCTATGTGATCTCATCTGTATGTAGTTTGAAATCTCTGATCAGAATATGGTGGTAATTAAGAAAGGAGTTTCTTAGATTACACCATCGATGCAACTACGACATGACACATAGTATCGATTCATTGACAACTCTCGATATACCAATGTTAGTCGAATCGGTCGGGATATATGAGTTAAAGGCACCTTATTGTACGCTAACCATAATTGAATGGTTCTTGCAGGAACTATCATTTGATACCTAGGGAATCATGTAAGCGATACTGCTAGGCGTTTAACATAATTGGTTGGGTACTATCAGACTTGAGTTCTGGCATTCTTGTTATCAAGGAGTTGATAATTAAGAATGGATCAATTGGGGTATGCTCGTATAAGGACATGTTTAGTCCGAATCACATAGAGATGTGAACCCACGACTAGTTGTATCAATGAATCATTGAAGGCCACACAATGTACTAGCTTTCTAGATCCCGTTGAGAAGTAAAATAGTTCAAGGTTTTGAACTGCTTATAAAGGAGTTTATAAGCGTAAGGAAAAATATAAGTATGACTTCTATAAAGGGAATGTAGCTTTTAATTTGAGGAAGTGTTCTGAAATTAAAAGTTGGCCAAACGAGTAATGTATTTGAAAATTGTGATTTTCATATACATTATTATGGACTAAATTAAATTAATTCAAGTGTTGAATTAATTAAACACTAGTGGACCTAGTAGAGTCCAAATAATTAAAGTAATTCAAGTGTTGGATTAATTAAAGAACAATGAACCTTGTAGAGTCCAATTAGAAATAATTATTAAACTAGTGGGCTTGAGTAAAATCAAGTAAATGTTAAACGCTCTTAAATATGTTTGAGACATTTAAATAAAAGTCCATGGGCTTTGTAATTGTTATAAGCCCAAGCAAAAAGCATGCAAGGGAGGTGAAGGGTTGGAGACAACTTTTTCATAAAATAATGCATGGCATGCTCATACACTTTATCACTTTTTCAAGCACCAAGAAAAGTCTACCACCCCACTTTTTCTCTCCCCTCTTGGTCGAATTTTTCAAAAAAAAATCCCTTCAATTTTTGTCCTTCAATTGTTGAGGAAAGAATGAAAACTTCTCAAAGAAAATGCTTACATTTTCTAGTGCAAGTGTGATGTGGTTCTAGCTAGTTGGTGATGGGCCTAATTTTGAAGAAAGGAGAGCTTGAAGATTGTCTTGACATCAAGAGCTAAGGTGTTTACACCTTAGTTGGAGCCATAACATCAATCTTTGAGATTGATAGGTAAAGATTTCTAAACATCCTATGTATGACATTTTTGGTGTTTTCGTATTTGCTGAACATTATAGGATTAGGGTGCTCGGTTTTATTTTTTAAAAACAATTTTTGAAACTTCTGTTGCGCATTAGGACACCTTAATCGATCCCCTTTCATGAGTTGGGGATAATTTTTATATTGTAGTATTTTACCTGTTATATGATTATGATTATTTTTAAAAGGCATATTTTTCAGCACTATTGCATGCATACATAATTTTAATAATTTCGAAAAATTGACCATTTAAAAAAAATTGTAGTATTTTTAATTGTAGATGTTTCATTAAGCATTCGAATACAAAGAACATAATATCTCGTTTCATTCCCGCCACCAACATAAAAGTTGCAAGTCCTTGTACATCTTGGTACTTCTGGGATGAGAAGAATGAGGGGTACTGTGAGCTTTAGTCATAATGTCAACTCTAAGTGAATCACCACTAGGAACCCATAGTTAACCTCAATACTTAACAATGCCATTGTAACGCCCCGAAAATTTAAAGGTCTATGCGAACCACATGCATGGAATTATTAAATTCTCTTGTATTTTCATTAAATGTTTTAATTGCATGAATTAATTATGTTGTGCATATTTGCATGTTTAAAATATATTTTTCTATATGGTGCATTAAAATGTATTTTTAAAAGGTTATTCGAGTTGCGATCGAGGAACGAAGACCGATGGTTGAAAAATAGAAAAATGATTTTATTAAATAATTGTTTTTATTTATTTAAAATATGATTGTGGGTTTTTCTTATTTTTGAAAAGAAGGGGTTTTGAGGTGATTTTATCCGGCGGGACGTAAATTTTATCGGTGTTGGTTTTTCAACAAAAATACGAACTTTTTGGCAACCCGGCTATTAATTTCACAAACTTATTTTTACCAAAACTATTTAATATTTTAGTTAAAGCCTAATTAAGACTAATGGGCCTAATTGTTGGCTTAATAGGCTTAAAGCCTTGTTAGTGTTTAATTAGTATATAATATACTTAAAACCCTCCCCAAACCCCAAAATTCTTCACGCCTCCAAGTCTGAATTTCTCACCATCACACGGCACACAACACACACACTTTGGGAGGAAGAAATAATCTAGAAGCTCAAGGGAAATTCTTAGCCAAAGGTCTTGCTCCGTTCTTCGACGTCGTCAACGATTTTTCGTGCGTATAAAATGCAAAGGCACGTCATATTCTCCTTTTACTCATCATCACACCATATTATTTATTTTTGTTTGAAATTGCATGAAAATAAGTTGCACCTTTGAAGATTTTCGTATATGCACCTTATATGATTTTTAAAACATGTATTTTGATCCAAAAACCATGAATTACATGTACCTAAGGGGCTGCCATGATTAGGATAGATTGGAGAGTATTTTTACATGTTTTAAAGAGTCCTAAAACACACTAAAAACTTTGCAAATTAAAAAGGAACAAAGCTGGAACTGTGGGCCAAAGAAGAATGAGAACCGTGAAGTTTTGGTGTGGTGTATTCTTGGTGCAAGTGATCGGCTCCTGTGCATGGGGGGTGGGGCTAGGCCAGGGCTTTTTGGAGGCTTGGCTAGGGTCATGTTGAGGGGCTAGGAGGAGCCCTAAGGCGGTTGGGCACTGCTGCACGTAAGGGAGGAGGGGAAACGCGCGAGACCCACTTGAAGAAGAAGAAAGTGGCGTGCTGCTGGTGCAAGCGCCTAGGCTGGTGCGCGGGTCCAGGCGTGGTGCAGGAAGGTCTAGAGGGTGGTACAGGGAGGGCTAGGTAGGGGGATTCGGGGTCTAGAGGATGGAAGAGTCCTAGCATGGCAAAACTCCTAATTCACGTGAGGAAGGGGCTGCAGCAAGGAGATGGCTTCGTGCAGGGCTTTGCTGCTTGGTTCAGGGGCTCGGGCTGGGGGTGGCTCGGGTCTGGGACTGGTCTAGGGTCAGTAAGGGTCATGGGTGCTCAATGGTTAAGGGCTGGAGGTGTCCTAGGTTGGCTAGGAGTCCTTAGGTGCTTAGGAGTCTCACACACACATGTGCAGATTTTGGGTGAGATTCCAGAAGGCTTTTGAGCGGGCCAGGGCCAGGTTTTTGGGCTAGGCTTGCAGAGTAGGGTCACTAGATGGGTTGGCTAGGTTTTGGCTCAAGATGGCTCGGGCGTGGCTCGGGTAAATTAGGAGATGGCTCGGTGTGTACGTTAGGGTGTCAATTTAGAAATTCAAAGGCTAAAAATAGATCCAAGGGTCCACGGGAGTGGCTCATGACTTGGAAGGGTAAAATAAATACTAAAAATGTTATGTTAAAAAATTGGGATCAAAATAACGAGTTTGGATTTATTCGGAATTTAATCGCCGCACGAAACATTAATTAACTAATTAATTGAAACGCCTAGTTTTAAGCTTTATAAAATTATGAAAAATTAGGTTTAAGCTTAAATAATTATTATAAGTCTAAGTTTTTAATTTGGGAATTTTATAATAAGTTTTGGTTTAATTCGGGATTAAAATGCGTTAATGTGTCTTATTTAAAGATTAATTTAAAAGTACTCGATTTAAGCTAAATAAAAATATGAGAAAATTCATGTAAGCTAAAATAATTATTTGGGACATGATAGAGTCAATGTAATTAAGAAAATGTCAAAAACGTGAAATTTTACGTCTAGGGTAAAACGGTCTTTTTACACCTAGAAATTAGTAAATGTCATGGCAGTGCCCTGAATGCTGTTTTATGTGTTAATTTGATTATTTATAATGTTTAAGATTTTTATGATGGTGATTTTAAAAAACTTTTATGGCTTTTTATGATTTTTATATGTTAAAACGTTTATTTTAAATGTTTACGGATTTTTAAATGTTTATTTTAAAATGATTATGGACGTTTATGAATTTCTATATGTTAAATTATGATTTTTAAATGTTCATGAATATGTATATGTTAAAATGTTATTTTTAAAACGTTTATGGATTTTCTGGTTTAATTATGAACATTTAAAAGACATGTTGCATGCTTGGTTTAAAAGAAAAACGTTATACGCATATTTAATTTTTTTAAAGCGATGAGAATATGAAACGTTGAAGGAAGTGAAGTAATTGTGACTAATACGATGATATGTTGGAAATTTCGTGAGGGTTATGGTCCCAGTGGGAGCCCGACAATCGTGTTTCCTTGGATACGGATATGTAGATGTATATGATGATATGTTAATACGTAAGGCCAAGGCCCAGTTGACGGGTCAGAGTGTCGCTGGTGTCCCCGCCGCCCAGTACTGTGGTTATATGTAGATGGATCCATCGCTCAACACGTAGACGTAGATAAACACGAAAGTCACAATTAATGATCTGAATTCCACGAAAGGGCAAAAAAAAAAAGGATACGTATATGTTGATGATAATATGAATACGAATATGTTGAAGATGACATGAATATGTGTACGAAAATGTTTATGCATAAGATTATGAAAACGTTTTTATGAAAATGTTTTTATGCATCATGAAAATATTTACGAAAATAATTAAGTTTATGCATCTTCATGAAAATGATATTTTAAGTACAAATATTTTTCACTATTATATGTTAACTATATTACGTATTACTTGTTATCAAGGATATGACGTGTTGAGTCTTTAGACTCACCAGGTATGATTGATGCAGGTGATTATGATAATGTTAATGGAGGTCTTGATAGTTGATCTGACTGGACTGGAGGTGCACATAACTCGAGGACCGACTCTAGTTTTCCGCACTAGTTATGATTTATGATTCAAGTTATGTTAAAAATACTTTACGACTTTTTATTTATGTTTTGATTGGTTTTTGAGAGATTATAGTATGGGCTGTATTTCTCAAATATATAGTTAGTTGTTTTATTTTAAAATGATGTCCAAAATATTTTATGAAATTTTTGTGGTTCGGCCGATGCTAAGTCAGTTTTAAAAGAAAAAAAAATTCTAGTACATTTTAATAAAACGATAAAGGGCAGACGTTTCAGTTATCCTCGACTGAATATAACATGCTGCCTTCGATTCATCTCATTGTCTCCGTTTCTGTAATTGCTCATCATTAGACTCTCAAGCTTGAATTCTATCTCCCAAAGTGGAATGTACTGTCAACATAGCGAGATTAGGGGTCTTTCCCCTAGCATAAACTTCAAGATCAAACCGCTAGGCTTCTGTACTGATAAATGGGCCAAGACTGACCATTTCCTACTCAAAGTGTTTGCCACTACATTAGCTTTGCCAGGATTATAGCTAATATCGTAATCGTAATCCTTTACGATTTTATCCATCTTTTTTGTCTCTTATTCAGCTCCTTTTGGGTGAAGAAATACTTTTCAGCTGTGTAGATGCGTACGCTATGACTCGCTCATGCTAGATAAGAACTACGCCAAATTTTAGCTTCGAAGCATCGGTGTGCAACACATATTCCCGTTGTTCTGAACGCCGTCTTGTGCACATTCGTCTCTTTTACTCACTGTTGATGATATACAGACCGTAAATCTATCTTTGAAAATTCCGAAGCTCCTTGCAATTGATCAAACAAATCTTCGATTCGGGGTAATGTATACTTATTCTTTACTGTCACTCTATTCAGCTCTCTGTAATCGATGCACAGTCTCATGCTCCCTTCATTTCTTTAGACAAATAATACCGGCATGCCCCATGGAGAGAAACCAAGGTGAATAAATCCCTTGTCTACCAGCTCTTGAATTTGATCTTTTAATTTTTTCATTTCAGCAGGTGTTAGACGATACGGTGCCTTAGAGATCGGCACAGTACCAAACATCAATTCAATAGCGAATTTCACCTATCGCTCGGGTGGGATACCAGAAACATCATCGGGGAACACGTCTGAAAGTCCTTGTCAACCTCCACGTCTTCTATCAAGCGACTGTCAATAGTGGTACAGATATATTACTAGCAAGAAAACCTTGACAGCCTCTTTGGATAAGCTTCTTTGCATGAATGCATGAAATGATATGCGACATTTGATTGTTTTGTGCAGCCTCAAAGATGAATGCTTTCCCATTGGGCAATCTAATAAATACCGACCTCCTCCGAAAATCAATTGTAGCCCCATTCAGTGTGAGCCAATCCATGCCCAAAATAATATCGAACTCGGGCATTGGTAATAAATAAGGTCCGCAAGTATAACATTCTTTTGCAATTTGAGTTCCACATCCTTAACCTTGCTTGTAGAGACCATATCCGCCAGAAGGCACTGTAACTCTGAATCCAGACTCTACGTCCACTCGCAAGATTCCCAATTGTTTCATGAAGAATTCAGATGTGAAAGAATGCGTAGCTCCAGAATCTAGCAAAGTGTAAGTAGCTACGCCCGCTAACAAAATTCGTCATGATAATATTTGCATTATAATCGATTAAGGCCATAAAATATAGAAATTTCATATCATCTAGGCCTTTTCTAGTTTCCCATATTAGTATTTCAACCCCTTAAATTTGAAAATTGATAGATGACCCCTTAAATTTCAAAAATTGCCAAGTGACCCCTTAAATTTTGAATTATACTAAGTTTTTCCTCAATGAATTTCGAGAATTGCTAATTAGTCCCTTAAGTTTTCAATCTTCTAAAATTTCATCCCCATAGCTAATTCTTACAAAAAATTTATGCCTCATACCTTAAAATTTAAAACATGCAATTCTAAATCATCAAGTTCAATGCATCTCGATTTAATTCTAGCATCCATGCTATTATCTCAAGTAAAAAAGCAATGTAAAACGCTTGAATAGTCGGAGTACCTATAATAAGCGTGGTATTTGGCTCCGCTTGCTAAGCATACATCACGTAAGCCCTTCCAGCCGTGGGTTGTTTAAGCTTTGGGCAATCACCAGCCTTATGCCCCATTCCTCCGCACTTGAGGCACTTGTAGGTGCCTCACATGAACTTGCCATAGTGATGGCGATTACTACTCCTTGAAAAGTGGCATCTCAGCAGTCTTTGGGGCGTTTTCTTTAGGTGGATGTCCTTGTGGTTTGTACTGTCCTAGCCGTTTTGGTGTTTCCATAAACATCTTTTTTCTGATGAATTGATTGCTGGGCACGGTTCCTCTTGCGCTGCGTCTCCAAGTCAATATCCTTCAGAGATTGCTCAGCTCAAAAAGCTTTAGCAACAGCTGTAATATAGTCAATCGAATCAGTTAGCATCACATCTCGATGGATCATCATACTCCATCCATCCAAGAAATGTCGTGACTTCTCTGCAGCATAATTGGCAATCAAAGGCACAAAATGACAGCCCCTATGAAACTTCTACACAAACTCAATAACAGTCAAGTCCCCTTGGCGGAGAATCATTAACTCTCTCTTCAACCTCAAACGAACGTCGGTAGTAAAATATTTATCGTAGAATATCCTCTTAACATCCTCCCAAGAAAGAGTCGCTAGATTCACCCCTCTCTCCGCTCCCTCCCACAATAAGGAAGCGTCGCCTTTCAACAGATAGATGGTACAATGAACTCAGTCAGCGTCCGCCATATCCACATACTTAAATATCACCTCTAAAGATCTAATCCATCTCTCAGCCACGAATGGAACAATAGTTCCAGAAAAATCCGTGGGATCCAGCCTCTTAAATCACTCATAGACAGCTTCCGGTCAGACCCTCGCACCATTTCCCACGTGCTGCTCTAGTAAACGAGCCATACCGGCTAGTACAAGGGCACTAGCTTCCTGATTAGGTGGAGGCTATAGGATCTCATCCTCCTGCCAATCATCATTATCACTACGAAGAATCTGTCTAGGAGGCATCACTGTACAAATCGTCCATACCACGTAATCAACATTCATTTAACATTTTACATGAAACATGCATCTAACCTCTATATCATGTATCATAAAATCATTTAAAGTCCAACATATAAAATATAAAGCAGTAAAAACTGAGGCGTGACATCTTGAGCTTCTCGGAGTGGCAGTAACACAACTCTTTAGGGACCATTCGCTCCGATACCAACTGAAACTTCCACTACTTTTAAACCTTAATATTCAACTAATTTTTTTTATACTCATTAATTCGAATCATTCATTTAAACCACTCAACATTAAAAAGTTTCAAATGCATAAAAATCCATAAATCGTCAACCATCAGAATCATACCTCAACCTTTAAAATACTCCAAAATTTAAACTTCAAAATAAAGCATAAAAATTTCTAGTTAAATCATTAACAAAATCTTTAAAACTTTGACTATCAAGCTAATGCGAAAGACAATGTCCCTCGACAGTGTACTGTCAGAATCTATCCACTCAAGCGTCAGCGCCTCCCTCAATTTCATCCTCACCTGCAACATTCAAACCTAGTTAGTCTGATGACTCAGCATGTTCTAAACAAGAGTAACAAATAATACATATACAAGCACATGCATTAAGAATCGTACTTTTATTCAAAATAAGCTAGCATAAATTTGTAAGCATAATTTAATAATAAATCGTCAAATCATAAAGCATTCCATTATTTATTATTTTGGGTGAAGTTTGATTCTTGAAAGTGACTATCTGTATCATGTGGTATATTGATCAGTTTTAGCTCACCATTGCACATGAGGACGGGCACTAGCTAGAAGTGACGTAAATGGAAATACGATCGTTGGGCTCTCTCTGAGCTTTCTCCCATAAACATGCTCCCTCTGTGGCCTTCTCCCTCACGATATTCCTAATAATCATATATCATATCTTTTTTGTCACATTCAATTCACATCCTTCAAAATATTTTTTCTTTTTTTAATCATAAAATATTGTGTCTTTTCCACATTTGAACAATAGCATTTTAATAGTACAAATTGCACAGCTTTATCATAAATCATACAATCTCATAGTTTCATCGTAAACTTTTTAAATTATCATTTAGCATACATTATGATTCTTCGGGACACTGCCAAGCCTTTCGTAATACTTGGGAGCTCTAAAATTCTCGTTATGACGTTTTCTTACTTTTATTGACTCGAGCCTGTAAAAATTAATCATATAAGTTTAAAATTAACTTCTAATATTTTTCTTAGAAGTAAACCTAAGTTTGTGGATTTAATTACTTAATAACTAAACCATAAAGCGTTTTAAACCCGAATTAATTTAAAACTCAATATTTTCTACCCAAACTTTAAACTTAAGCTTATCATACCTAAAATACCCTCATGAACCATGAATCTACCCCCAAGTACCATGGTTTGAGCCCCCACCTTCTCCCTAGCCATGTTCGATCCCTAAACCTTAAACCAAGCCACGACTTGGTCCTAAACCCGAGCCACCCTCGAGGAACTGTGAACCAAACCCTTCCCAGACTCTCCTGGACCCTAACCGACCTTGCCTAAACCCACGCGCACCTATCCTCCCTTCTCCAAAGTCGTTACTCCAACCTACTCGAGCCACCATGGACCACATCCTCATAAGACCATGTCCTGACCCCGAGCCATCCTCCCTAGACCCTACTGGACCAGCCTAACCAGTCCTACTCCAGCCATGCACCCTCTTCCATGAACAAGCCGCGCGAGAGCCCAAGGTACTCCTTGGGTTTGTGCATGGCCTCCCCTCACCAAGCCACAAGTCCAGCCCCACTGGACTCCTCCTGGCCTCGAATCGTAGCCAGCACAGGTGCGGCTGCCCCCCCCCCCCCCCCCCTTAGCCGAGCCCTTAAAACCAAAAACTCCATGAAACCCTAGCCTTTAACCCTAACCATGCAAGGCTCCCTTTATTTTTCATGTCCAACCTTCATGTCGTCCCTAAATGACCTTTTTTCCATCGCTTAATTATCCTGTATTGGCAGCATGTCCCTTATAATTATAACGTTCACAAACGAATTGTAAAATCATCAAAACCTTGGATATAATTATCCAACTAAAAGATTTGAACTCAAATATTTTTCATTCTAAAATACATAAAACATACATAATATGAGTGCATCAAAAGAGTTTAGAAGCGTGCATTTGCATTTAAAATGCTCGAATATACTATCGTGGGCGTGGGTTGCAAAGGGGGACGAACGCGCGACGAGAATCCTTGAATTTTTCCTCTCCTAGTTTTCGAAAATTTGTGGGTGTTGTGTTTGTGAAAGTAGACGGCTGGATGGAGTCCAAAGAACACTAGTGTTCAATTTTTTTTTTCAAAAGTTCATGTTTTAATGGGCTAGGATTTTGGGATTTTTAGTTCAGGAGTAATTGGTCCCTCTAATCTTAGTTAAGGTAGGCCTAATAATACTTCTTTAATTGAAAAATAAAAGTTTAGAAAATTTGTTTTCAAAAATAATAATTTTTGGGCCTTTAAACGTCATTTTCTTGACCAAAACCGGCTTCCTGAATAAAATCGAGCTCGTCTCGTAAAATAATTTGGACTCTACTATTTTCAGAAAATTTTAATAATATTAATAAGCCTTGAAAATATTAAATGAAAAAATATTTTCTCATAGTTGTCCCCGGTCACCTTTCACAGGCTTTTATCGAATATTCGGGTGAATTTTTCAATTCTCGTGAAATCATGCAATCTAATAACTTAATCATGCAATTAGACCTTCAATCATATAATATATATCAAATAAACATTTAAAATCAATTAAATAAAAAAATTAAACAATTTAAATCATTTGTGGGTGTTGTGTGTGTGTGCAAGTGGACAGCTGGATGGAGTCCAAAGAACCATATTATTCTATTTATTATTTTTCAAATATTCATGTTTTAATGGGCTAGGTTTTGAGATTTTTATTTTAAGAGTAATTGGGCCTTATAATCTTAGTTAAATTAGGCGTTTTAATGGCGTTTTAATCTCGAAAAATTCCAAACTTTAATATAAAATTCCTAAATTCAAAAGATAATCTTTTTATATTATTTTAGCCTTTATGAACAACGAATCGACCCCCGTGAGGCGCGTTTCCACTTTAAAACCAAAAAGGAAACCATAACCGACCCTTATAGTTAGAACCTAAGCCATGGCTTGATTCCCACGAGCCACCCTCGACCCAAGATGGTCCAAACCCTGACTAACCCCTTTGTGCACCCTACTGGACCCTAGGGACCCACAGACCAAGAGCCCAACTTGAAGACAAAGCTCCCCAACTAAGCACCCATGCTAGCCGAGAAAGCCTCATATGCATGCTCCTTAAGATTTGTTGCCTAGGACCCTAGCCGACTGAGCCAACCCTGAACCAAGGATCCCAAGGAGTCCCCCTAGCCCAGCCCGTCAGCCCCCAGACCGAGCCCTTGCCCCTGCGCAAGCTCTGAACCTTGTGCCTAACCTGCGCGATTCTCGGGTGGGAGTCCTAGCATGGCTAGGACTCTCCCCTTGACCCATGACAGACATTGGCCAAGCCCTGACCCAAGTCAAGACCAAGCCAACCCCTCCTCTTGAAACCCGATCGCCCCAAGTCCATGACAACACAAAAAAAACGTCTCATGCGTTGTTACTTGTTCCTTCGACTTGGTGGTGTTTAGGGTGAGTTTGTGAGACTCTAACTCATGTATAAACCTTACCTGGTCAAAACCTAGCACCATGACAACCCCTTAATATGTATAAGACATGAATTTGAACATAAAACCATTAGTTTATCTCATGTATATGCACAAATCCGAAAATAATTAATAAGAACACCATGATTTTCATACGACCATAATTAAAAATGATAATACGTTGTGATAGATGAAAAAAGGAGATGTATGGCGTGCCTTTGCGTTTTAAACGCATGATTATACGTTGGCGATTTGCGAAGAACGGAGCAAGACCTTGGCTTTGAACTTTACCTTGAGTT